>NW_016920721.1:4282-43216 GCF_001483705.2 Eufriesea mexicana
ATCCCATGCATACTTGTTCCACTCATTCCAATACATATATATTTAAAAATCTATGTATCCATTACCACAATTATTTATATTTATTATCAGTTAGTGGAAACATAAATTTCGTTTATTTTCGCGTATAACGTTTGATGTAATTAAATGATAGCAAAATTTAATGTTATAAAAATATTTAAACAGTAAAGAAGTTACACAATTTTGGTATAAATGTATACATATATATTTTAGTTTATAATGACATTTTATTTACAGTTTTTCTGTTTTCATCTGTCATTGGGTTACTAGAATACGTTACTTGGTAGTTTATAACATTGTACAGTAATTTTATTCTACAGATGCAAACATATGTCGAAAGAAGGAAAAAGAAAAAATTAATTACGTGATATAGCCATACGTGATTGTATGTCGTCAGTTGGTCTTTCTTGCTTGACGACGATTAGTGACGAACGGTTCTTTGAAGAGATTGCGTTTGGCTTCGAATAATAAGTGGACTGTGTCGTTATCTTGATATTGCGTATTTTTATACGCCGCGTGCTACTAGGTTTATGTGAACCCTTGGTAGGGCTATGTGCTTTGTTATTGGATGGATTTTTCGAATTTGAGGTACAAGGGTACGGGTTACAAAGGGAAAAACGAACTGAATTATTGCCCCATACTCCAGGTACTTGGCGTATATGATGGCCAAGCGTCAAGATGACGTGTTTTACCTGAGGTACGTGGTCGCTAATATGGTATTTCCCGATGAGTAATAATACCGCCGAAACGGTATTTCAAGGATTAACACTGATTCTCATTAGGCCATATGCAGTCGTCAGCTATAAAATAACAAATTCATTATTTAATAATTTGAATTCATCTTTTACTATTGTATTCAAGAAAATATAAAGTGAATCATCGACTTCAAGAATTTTCTTCATTTTCTGCATAATGCCTTTTTAACTTTCCAATTTTCGTAATCGTATTCATTGGATCGAATGATCTGAGTTATCAAAATCCTCATTATATTCTTCACTCAATTAGAACTTTAGTAGTGATAAATTAAACTATTCATGACACGGACAGATTAAAACTTTCATCTAATTTTCTGTACAATGGAACAGCGCGTATGCCAATTACAGCTGACTTGGGCGAAACTCAGGTCCTTATCCTGGCGCCCAACGAATTATCGCCTATTCGTTCCTTGTCACATTTCTCATTTCACTACTTTCCTAATAGGTTAAAAAGAATTACTAATTATCAAATTTTACATTTCATAATTAAACTTCATTAGGGTCAATCCGGTTTCTGCGTTGTCTATTTGAATCATAGACTACCTAATACCAGCACAACCGGTAAAATTTTCATCTGAAAGTAATTATCGAGAAAATTCACGAATCGTCTGAAGGTCTGGCTGTTCCTTTGTGACGCGTTGTGGAATAAATCTCTGAGTTTTCTTGACGTTGGTAGGGAAATGACATTTCTCGTTAAAAGTACTTCGTATGCTGAGCGTTTTAAAAGTGTGTTTCCGTGTACATTTTGTGTGCACAGCCGTAACGCGTTTATCTGATACATTTCGAAGAAGAAAGTACAATAAATAATTCACAGGTATGAGAAGGAAATAAATTATTTCCAGCAAATTTACGATTGTGTTACATTACAATCAAACAAAATTGAAATAAATTAGCGAATTTATTGTGTATTTATTGTGTAAAAATATTTGGTGACACTTAATTACTAACACTATATAATTTCGCAATATAGTAGAAAAGTTGCTATAGTCTTTGTTGCGACGGCAATAATACTTGGAAGACGCGCCTCGCCGTCCATCTTGAGGATCAACAAATTATAAAACAAGACATCAGACGATCGTGAGAAGTCGAAGACATAAGACGGTTTGGAGAAATCAAACAGAACACATCGGATGACGTTAGCGAGAATTCACACAGAAAACATCAGTACCAACGCTACCCCCTCCGCATGGAGCTCATCTACATCCACGCGATGCAAGTCTTGAACACAAATGGATGAAAGATACAGGTTGCATGTACGAATATCGATTGTATTTGGAATGATGTGATTTTCTAAAATGAATCTTATTTTTGTGCGTAATTTACAGTCCATTATGTGCAATGATATATCACCAGCAGTTAGATCCAAATGATAGTTTAGCATTTAGTAAAAATACATATTTCGAAATATGTATACGTGGATTGGAAGCATCATTCGTCTTCGTGAGCAATTTAAATGCAAAGAAAATGAAGCAAATTTATGGAAGATGAGAGATGTCTCCTATAAATTTGACATTTACAGAGAGATAGTTTAGTAGAGATGATAGAAATTGGATTTTCCGAGAGTGCTGTCCAAATAGCACTCTCTCTTGCATATTATGAAAAGAAGAGACTAGCATCAAAGTATTACACTGACAGAGAAAGGTAGTAAATGCGAAGCCAGCTGAAAACATTTGGAGCATGAATTTGATCATAATAATGTCACATGTGCCATGTGAGACAATTATCCTGATAAATTGGATTAATATATAGGACTACCATAAAGACTTTTACTTCTAGAATATTTAATTAAATTAGTCGATAGTAGTTCATTCACCTTTAACACAAGTAGCTAATATAATTTATGACGCGGTTCAGAATTTTAGCTATTTTTGAGTGAAAATGAATTCTTAACGGTCAATTAGGGTAAATACGGAGTTTCCTAAGAGTAGGAACTATATGTACTACACATTGATAGCTAAGTTTAGTCATTATAAACTAACGAAGACTGCGTTATGTTACCAAACTTCTTCCTACGTCGAGGTAAGTTTAATAATTGACATATCCTCTTTAAACAACGCGTTTCAGACGCAAGAAAAATATTATTAGGACAAAGTACAACGGTTAGTTCGTTAGAACGTGCTAATCAACGACGTATCGACTTCTTATTAAAATGGGAAGATCGACACTGTCGTTAATCTAGACGAGTCAGATCCGAAAGAACCTCAAGCCAAGCGAGCGAAACCGATAACGTAATCGATTTAATTATTTCGAGGAGTCGCAACAACTTTCGGTGTCGAAACCAAGTTCTGAGTAGTTTTCAAGAAGTTCACTAACAGTGGTACAAGTATACAAAGATTACGAGCGTCAGTTGCGAAACAGTTGGGAACTCGCCCTTAATAATTACGGTAGCAAAATTTTGAATAATACTGGCGAGTGGTACGGTTATTAATATAAAAATTATGTTTAGATCCTTGCAACGAGTTATAAAATTATGTCGATCACGTTGTCGTTAGACGAATCTTGAAAAATGCTGTTACTTAATTTCGTGGTTACCAAAATTATTATTCATTCAACATTACGCTTCGATTGTTATCATTGCTCATGTATTGTTTTAGTTGTGGTAGTGGTTGTCATAGAATGTGTGGTATGAGTGTAAAGAATGTTTGTGCGGAAGAATGTGTGTGCGACGAGTATGACAGAGAGTCGCGAAAAACAATCAGTAGGTGAATGACAGTCATTACAAATAGACGTGGTGTGTGAGAGTCCTCAAGAGATTATATCGCAGTCAGAAGCGAATTTATTTTACGAGTTTTAGTTATAATTAATGTTGTGCTGTTATTGTGTTCAATAAATATTCTTATCAGTTTATCCATTTACTCACATTAGTAACATTGATATGATCACTCAATTGCGAATTTTTTAACTCATCTACCTAATATCAAATTTATGGTTATCTTGAAATTCGATCAACTTGTATTTATTTTTGATATTCAGTGACTACGTATTATTTAAAGAATCACCTGATTTCTATTGATTCTTTGTGCAATATATTCAAGATATTTTTGTGTTATATCGATACCCATAATTGTAGACATCTTGATTGTAATTTAATATTTAACTGCTCGATTAAAAGACATCGATTAGACTCCATTTCTTAATTTCCTGATAATTTACGTGAATACATATTTTATACATAACGAATCTCGTGATTACAATATTGCATGTTTTTCTATGTAAACTAACTAAAGGATATTGACAAGTGTTATGCATATTTTTCTATTCTTCCAGTTGTTTATTTCGTATTATGAAGTGTTCCAAAATTTACGCAAGATTTGAATTTTGCGTCATTTGTGCGATAAAGTGTTTTAACAAAAAAAATGAGACAGTGTGAGAACAACAATTGCACGAAAGAACAACGCGTCTTCATTGTTGAGCAATATTTATAATTTTTAATTAAAAACCTGTGTTGTCTATCAAAATTACTTCTTGCGTAAATTTTGGGACACCGATTAGTGCCATTCTGATGTAATAAGTTTCAAAATTTGTATGATCGAAAGTGCATGCCTATTATCGCCTATATTGTCTACACAAAACAGAACCAAAAGTTAAAACACATTGGAAAGTATTTTGATTTCTCAACGGGATAAATTTTCACGGCACAAATAGCTTTGCAGCATTGATACTACGATGATTTTCTATTTACGTTACTCAGAATTACTAGTTTACAGTCTTAGTGCAGTTTATGTTGATCGGAAGTTCCGTTAACACAATATGCAATGGTTCACGAAATTATTCGAACGCTTTACAAATTTTAAGAGAGTACTCTAACTGAAAAATTCTGATTTTAATGGAAGTATAGGAGTGCATAAAGCATAACGAGTTATACATGGAACAATTTTTTTATTCGCAGATATTACTCCACGTGGGTGAAATCGTTACTTAAAGCTAGAGTCCGATCTCTTTTTTCTTTTTTTTTTTTTTTTAATGTCATTGTATAACGATGCGAAATAAAAAAAAAACATTTCGAGTAAAAACTATTTGCAAAAAGCTTTTGGTGCTCTGTCACTTTATAGTAAACATTTATCCGAGTGAGATCCCGTTTAAAAATAATTATTAATTATTAAAATTTTAATCACTGCTTTTATCCCCTCAAAGTAATTTTTTTCCAACAAAAAGATTATTACATGCGTAGTTCGCTGTGCTTTACTTGCACACAAAATTTCACTAAAATCAGAATCTTTCTGTTAGATAATTCTTTTGAAATATAACGTTTGAATACTGTGGTGAGCTACTGTATATTCTCGATGGCAAGGATTTTGAAATTTGTATCATAAAATAATATCAATCGTTCAAAGTTGGTAATTTGAGAAATTTAAATTAATTTAAATCAATCATTTTGATCGATTGTACATATTTACATAGAGGAATTTTCTGTAAAAGTTCAGTACAATTTCTGCACAGTTTCTTGCTGGTTTGCTTGATAGATAATAATAACACGAAAATGTTATGTGTCTCCATTTAATAAGAAATCTGTAAAGCTTTATAAAGGTATTAGAGTTATATTTGCATATATAATTCTTACATCCACGTGCTATTAAATTTACTATAGACCGAATTTCATTGAGACGTTGAATGTCGTAATTAATATATTGCAAATGGATGTTTCTGTATTATATTGAAGTAGATGTAAGAGAATTAGCATCATTGTATTCTTCACGTTTAATATATTATAATTAATACATAAAATAATAAAATATTTATATTGATCGTTATATTTATCACTGCTTGTGGAAAATTTGTATTATGTGTATGCGTAATAGTACAGGGCAGTCAATAAATTGCCCAAAATGTGTAACTAATATATAGGTATACATATGTGTATACATGAGTACATACTATTAATTAACGGATGCATTGAAATTAACTAACAGTTAATTTTAGTTAATTGAATTTTCTGCATAAATGTTTGTCGCTTTTATGTGATAATATATTAGCATTGTAAATAAAATCGTAAATTACATGCCAAGTTTCAAGCTTAATTGAAACGATTATCCTCAAACGAATAAATTAATAGAGAACGCGATCCTATTTACGACAAATTAGTTTCGTAGTATATGTAGGCTTTCCTTCGATTTTTCTCTTCTCTCGCGAGGGTGTGTATAGAAAATTTAATTAATCGAAATTTTTTGCGAAGTATGACAACATACTTCGTTTAACTTACAAAAAATCAATCACTGGATAGATGCCTCAAATTAGTTAATTGCCTCGAGCTTGGGAAATAATAATCCGAAGGTAAACGTAGGAGCTCCCTCTCTATACAATTCCCCGTCGCTTTCCGTTGGATTTTCTATTTTATTTTTATCGATAAATTGGTACCAATTGAATCCGACTGCCAACTGAAAGAACACTCTGTCCGCTCTCGTTGCTGTGAGGTGTCTGCAACTTCGTCCAAGTTTAATTAAGCTTAAAACTTTCCGACTTGTTATCTGAATTCGTCTCTACGCGCCTAACACTTTCGCAGTTCGCTGCTTCAACGATGAACATCCCTGACGTCAAAAGCCTTTTTCCTATCCCGGCTAGCATAGACAAAGCTAATCCCAAGCGACGACAGCCAGTCCCTTTTTTCTTTTTCTTTGCTTGCAATTTAAAACTAAGTGATGGTTTTGTACCATGAATCAAATTTTTTCTTCATAACTCTGTACTGCATTTTCATTGCAATTTTTAAATTACACATAACAAATTATTACATGCAACGGTTCAAAATTTCATTTTTAATCAATTTCAAATTTTAATAGAACGCGAAGCCAATTAGCGAGCAAATAGTTAAATAAATATATAAACAATTATTGAAAAATATATCATCTTTTCCCAATAAAATAATATTTATTTCAACATTTGCCTGTTATTACAATTATTCCAGTACATTGAAATAAAAGATTTGAATATACAATAACAATGCTTGTTTGCGACGGCAATAACACATGGAAGACTAGCCTAACCGTCCTTCTTGAGGATTAACAAATTATAAATTAAGGACAAGGACCATGGACAGACGGTAGTCAGCATTCAAACACGACACATTAAGATGGTATTTGGAAGTCAAACAGAACACATCAAGACGGTAATTGGGAAACACAACAAGAAGTCAGAGACGTAAAAGGGAAGGCGGAAGACAGAAAACGTAAAACGGCAGAAGCCGAAGACGAAATACAAAATACACACACATCATACAACTCATCAAATCGTGTAATAAAGTGTACATACAAAACCAAAACTACGCCTTATCACACACCCCAAGTGCTCAGTATCCCGAAAAGTCGGCATACTGAGAAGAAGGCATCCATCAGAAAACCCACGGCTGCCTTTGCCACGCTACAATGCTTATTATGAATGTTCAGAGATGATTTGACCTTAAAAAAATATATACTCTATGTTTGTTTTTAGTATTCGGTTATTAATTCTATACTTTTACACTTCTTGTAACTGTCTTATCTCGCTTTATGCCTTTATACAATAAGGACTGTTGCGTCGCGATTGAACCTTTTATATATACTCTCACTACTCTCACTATACTCTCACTATAAAACCAGTCTTAAATTTTATTAAATAAATTTTTATTATAATATATTGAATACATTTTTCAATGAGAAATAGACTGATTTAAAAGTGATATACGATGCATGACATTGATGCTATAAAAATGAAGATAAAGATTTTCCAAAAGTATTCTTTTTCAAACGAAAGTGTAAGTTAATTTTTATTAACAATTCATTTTTTCAGAAACTAGGAAATAAAGTACTTATGAAAGAAGTCTCGAAAACATATTCATTCATGATACGGGTAGTTCCAAAATAATACACATGTAGGGATTGACGGTTGTTGCGTCGCGATTAAACCTTTGATGGATTCGGAGGGTTGTAAATCCGTCTCGCGACCTTGACGTGTTACCCGCTAAATTAATATTGGGCAACTGTTTAAATCTTTCTCTAACTGCCGACGATTGATGATTTTGAGAAAATTATCGCGTGACAGTCGTGGGGCAAGCTTCGAAGGTTGGTCTGAACTGCCCTATCCATGGTCGAAAACGTATTGACTCGATTGAATTTTACGATCGAACTGCTGGATCAAATTCAAGAGTGAACTGATGGTGAATTGACGACGACTAAAGTCGAATTGGTGTCTCCGACGATTCCTAAAATCGGTTTTAGGAAAAATCGAGAGCTCGCCAAATATAATTGGCTGATTTGACCAAGGGCGTTCCCTTGGTCCGCGAATCGATCACCTTGAAGGAAGCGAAGGTTCCCCCAAAAGGTAGACAGTAGTGGAGGTAACCCTTTCCTCCATTCTGACGATTCTGAAGTCACAGCTATACCAAAGTTGAGATGGATAGAAGTAACCTATAGTTGATTAAGGGGTCAGACCACTATTATATCCTCTATCACAACTTTCTTTAAAAATTCATAGAAAATTATTGGAAGAAGGTAGTTGTGTAAAA
Source organism: Eufriesea mexicana (assembly GCF_001483705.2). Taxonomy (NCBI): domain Eukaryota; kingdom Metazoa; phylum Arthropoda; class Insecta; order Hymenoptera; family Apidae; genus Eufriesea; species Eufriesea mexicana. Next base: position 12,530 of record NW_016920721.1, read on the forward strand.
TTTTCACAAACTTTTCTTTTATTCTTTAACTAGTTCTACAAAAATTGAGATAAAAGATATCAAAACAGAAATTTTCAGAAAAAGATCTTGTATTAATTATCTGCAAAATGGAGCGGATCTTGATGGTGGACAGGATACAAGGCAGGAAAAAATCTACAAAAGATTAAAAAATGTGGCGAGTAAAAGCAAACAATGTGGCTATCGCACTAATGACAGTTATCGAATTTAGTGCTTCAAACAAGTTCAAAGAAAAATTATGTAGTTGAAAATGATACAATAAGCAAATTGTTCCTAAGAAATAATTTTTTTGAAAAATTTTCCGAATTTTTATGTTCCCACTCAGTGGTTACTGTCAGAGCCATATGTCTTGGACACATGCTCAAAATGTTTCAGAGAATGCAGAAATATCCACTCCTTTTCTACGATTGATAGACAAAAATATAATTGAAAGATATTAATTTACATTTATAATTCATACTCATTACTCTACATAACCTATACTTTTTGTCTGCAAGTGGATCCTTAATTAATGAAAATTTTGTTCAATTTCTTTTTATTATTTTCCTTTCTTCGTTAATGGTTGTTCTTTTACTTGTGTTACATACTGTGTCGTAATCTTATTTCGAGGATTATAAACTAAACGCCACGCAGACAACAAGGGTTATCTGCAATACTAGATATTAATTGCCTAGTTTATCTGGGCTTTAGGATAGATAATCGATAGGTTGTAAACGAGAATAAAACGAGTATCTCGGAATTTTCATGAATTTCTTTAATTAAACAGAGATCTAACTCCGCCTATTAAAAAATATTTAACCCTTTGCACTTGAGAGGCGAGCCTCAGTTGCCATTTAATCAAGTTCCAAAGATCGATGTTAATTGATACATCAAATTTAAAACGATGCAACGTATATTTCCACGGTATGGAATATCGAAGTAAAATAATTCTAGATTTAAATTTGTATACGTTTTCTTGTTTACTATTTTCAAAATATCGTCAACATTATAGCAGAAAGTTTTTGAATTCTTCTGTAACGAAAACATCGCCGAGTACTAAGGGTTAATAGAAGAACCCATTGTCTCAATATTCTGTATACAAGGATATGATTAACGACAGAATAATTTGGTGTAATTAGTCACTGTTATGATTTGGACATTATTGGAGATTCAGATCGGAGATACGTACTATAAGATCGTTAGAGAGATTATCAGCACTTGGTCATTATTCGATTCGTATGGTCAAGATAATTCGAACATTATTAAATATTGTCATTTTCAAATAATCTCGATAGACCTGGCTTTGTAAATATTTGTATTTTGAATTTTGAATTTTGTGCTCGATTTGTGTTAGAGTTTACTACAGTAAATATTCTATTGACAATAATAAAATTAACATTGTCTGCTATATAATTGGCTTTATGCACTGTCGCGAGGACTTTTCACAGTTGAGATTTAAACCAACTCCTTAGAAAAGTAACTAAGGAGGAAAGCACAAGCTGACGAGAGTTTGCGACGAGTTTCAAAAATGAGAGAAAGTTCTGAATTTTGACAAATCAACTGTAATTGGGGTATATAACGATATAATGCAGAACTTTCCACGTTAGGTGTTTAGTACCTTGAGTTGTTAATATCTGCTATTTTAGTGGTATTTGAGTACCATTAAAAATTGTTTAAGAATTGTTTAGGAATTTTGAGAACGCGAAGGATTTAAGTATCGGATAAGATCTAATCGGATAGAATATCAATTAAAAGTGCGAATAATTGAGAAAATTTTCTATTATGCATGAAGCATTATTTCAAGAGAAGATACAATTATTTATATCTTCTTATCAATTTTTAGGTACGTTTTTATGCAAAACATTTTTATAAAATATGCAATCAGTTACATATGTTACATAGTAGGTAAGTTTTATATTTTATAACAGTTCAAACATTCTAAAAGTAAAAGTTAGTATAGGGTCAGTAGTAATGAGAAAAGCTATTAATATTAAATATTATAATAATCTTATTTTATTATAACAAATTCTTATTCTATATCATTATTTTAACGGGAATAATTACGATGAACAATTGTTTACAATTGAAATGTTTAAAAAATCTCTATTTATATCTTGTCATTTTTATCTTCATTAATTTCTTTAATTGCTTGAATATTATGATCCTTAACTTAGGATCAAAAACAAAAGGTATACATAATTTACTTACATTTTACTTACTATTTGTAATATAAACGATCTTTGTTTGCAATACAACATATAAACATTTATATCGGCATTATAAATCGAATTCTTATAAATTAAATCTTTGTTTGCAATACAACATATAAACATTTATATCGGCATTATAAATCGAATTCCTATAAATTAATTTTTATATCATCAATAAATTTATCATGTTTCTCTTCAGTAATCGTAGGTACGTGATAAATCCCGAATTTACAAAAAGTCAATTAAAAGTCATGCATTGTAATACAACGACATTGCCAAAAATTTGTTAAAAATCTCACATTCACATTAGCCCAAAACTTCGTATCACCATATCTTTCTAGCAAGGTTATTTGCAAAATTCTAGGAGCACGTTGATTGGAAATTAGCTTTTCTCGATACGAACCAATCAGTATGCGTTTTTTCGGCAGAGTGAGTAATCACAATTGCAATACAGCTAGGGAAGACATTATTCAATTAGTTCCACACGAACACTCGATCAATTCTATTTTAACATGTGGTCGGTGACATAAAATTCAAGAGTATGCTAATCAAATTCAACTGAGTTATATACAAAACATTGTAATATACGACGAATCTTTATATAAATCAATTGCTTAACATTAATTCAACAGACTACATTTCGTATAAGAAAATTAACGTAGATTTTACAAATGCGTTAAGAAAAAGGTGCAGCAGCTTGAGTCGCGAATACAACAATGGTTTTATATTAATAGTTTAATTTAACTGTTAATCCCTGAAATACTGTAGAGATTGGATTGGTGGTGGTATATAGAATTATTTATTTATTAATAATAATAAATTAACAATGTGTGAGTGACGATTAAACACGCGAATTGTCTATTTACACGAATCTATATCGTTCAACTTAACAACGCAATGACAACTCGACCTGCTACAACTAACGGCTCACAACTAAAACTGTCTACTAAGAACTACACCAAAGAACTGTCTCCAAAGAACTCCTCTCAAAGAACTGTTCACTAACCACTTTTTGCCTTCTTTTATACCTTCCCCAACATGTATACGTTCTCCAAGAGCCTCCCCCAACATGACCAAATTTGGTCATGCTAAGGGCCTGACGCATCGCCGAGGTTTTTCCGGCCGACCTGGCCTTTCAACCCTCGGTGACTTTCTAAGCTAAAACTACGTATACACCCGCTATACTACAATACCGTTTCAGTGGTCTTATATTACTCATCAAGAGAAATCATATTGTCGATCCCTTACCCAGGTAAAACACAATGGCATCCCTTTTTCGTAAAAGCTAAACTGATTTGTAACTCCTACCCTTACACCTCAAATTCGGAAACTCTATCCAATTACAAATTCCATAACCCCACCAAGGGTCTACATAAGGGCTAGACTTCTTAGCTCGTAGAGTATAAAAACACGCGATAGCAAGATAGACACACATTCTACTTACTATTTCGAAGTTAAGCAGAACTTCCTCAAAGAAGTCTGTCACTAATCGTCGTCAAGCAAGAACGACCTACTAGTGTAGTAGTAGCAGTAGTGAGGATATACATTAATATGTGTAGAGTCACACAGTCTCTACTCGCAGGAGAGTACCTGGGAATACTCGGATTCACTGCAGTCTGTATTTTCTATTCGATTCTCAATAACGCGTAACTCTCGCAATCACAACTCTTGGTCTCAACTCTCTCAAGGACTACCTCAACTCTCTAATGACTATCTCAAAACTCTCCTATATCTTCCAGAGCGGGCCCTTTTAAGCCCGTCTGGAAGGCAAGAGCCTCCCCCGAAGGAGGAGAAAGCTCCCTCCACGTAACGCTCTGGGGTGGAAGGGATTCCTCCTTCAGGTTAGGCTCTCCGAAGGGTCACCCACGCGGGGACCCTTCCCGAGAGGTGCCCACGGACGCGTCACCCCCGGTTTACAATGGGGAAAACCGGGGTTGAGCGAGGCTACCTCACATGGCCTGGCCCCAACTTCCCCAGACTCGTCTGGCCGCCAGACGCTAACCGGGCCACTATACCTGGGGAAGTCAAAAAATATCCTACATATGTTAAGTGCCAAGACGGTCCCCAAGGACCTGCGCTAGACTTTCCGTTCGGGCGCGGCCGGTCCTCAGGGACCGACCCAGACTAGGACCATAAGGTGCTAACTTTCGGTGTTAAATTCTTTACCATTTTTGGACCTAACGTTTAGAAATTCCTGTTACAACAATTGGTACAGTATCTCCGAGTTTTATGAACACTTCGCCCGCCGCCGATGCCCCACTTGACAGCCGAGTCTGGGCCTGAACGAAACGACAAGCAAAAGGGACTGGGTATTTAACGTGTTAACCATTTAAACACGATCCAAGGAACGTTTAGTTTTTGAAGGTAGGCACGGAGAAGATACAAAGAAGATCAATAACCTTCAGTGAAAATGTTTCCTGAATATTCACTTTTATTACACAAATTGTAATTGTAATATAAATATAGTTTGTTACAGAACTATTGTTTGTACAACTTGTACGCTCAAAATTATTTTATCTTCTTAGTTCTGCAATTATATTATTTAGACTTTCATTTTCATTCGTAGTGTGTTACGGTATAGTAATACAACTATTTTATTTCGTTCTTTGTAACATAGCTGAATTTCTTTATGTTCAATAATTATTTTTATACACAGGATATTCCATACAACTGGAATAAACTTTAATTTCTTACTTTTAAAATAGTTACGAACGGAATGAAATACTATAAAACAAAATGATACGGTATAAGATAAAACATGTTCTAACATTAATTTTATACATTTTTATAAATAAATATATCTAACATGTGTAACAGCAGCTGTTTTTTTAAAAATGAAACTTGTACTTCTGATTGCGTTAATCGATGTTAAGTTTTCTAATCTGTTCCAGAATATCTTGAAAAATATACGATTATTGAGGTATCCATTAAAATTAGCAATTTTCTCTTAAAAATTAAGATATTTCATATCTTTTCTTTTCGTTTTTCTTTTTTATTTCAATGAAATATCATATTATATAAAAGGAGGACGAAATTTTTTTTTATTTTATCGTGTAGTGTAGCCTTGTCTGAAAGAAAAAAATATAAATTATTTTCTATAAATCAAAATTTCTGATGAAAAGTATATCTTTAAATTATATTTAAAAAGGAAGCTGATGTATCCGCATGAAGTATTTTTCAAAAAATTCATAAAATATACGTCCACTCTAATGTGCTGAAAGTGTTGAGATACTTATGCCTTAGATTCCAGTATTGCAACAACATCGAATTACTCTATAAGTGTGTTACGTGATGTAATTACCATAGTTTGCAAAGGACGATCATTAAACACTGTGATTGATGGTCAAGGTGTGTAATAATGCCTGCATCGTCATAGTTGGCTCGCATGTTTCCGTGTAACGAAGTTATGGGGAAAACCCATGTGAATTACGCTTCAAGGGTGATAGTCGAGCTTTACCTTGAAAGGTCCGTTTGTTTCCTAACAATTGCATCGTGATTACGTATCGTAAATAAGTATGTGAATATAGTTATGCAATTATATATTTGTTCCCCCTTCGTGAGACATTATACGATTCTGTTCAAAACGCGCATATGTAATATACACTCATACAGAAAAGGAATCAAACGATGGATCTGCTGCTTTTATGAGTGAAATATTGACGTTAATACTAAAAATACCAATATGTGCTTAAATGTAGTATACTTTGATAACAGTAATTAAAATATTGTAATGAAAATACATATGTATATATTATAAATATACTCTTAGCTTAATAAAAGTTAATTTCGTCAAAGACAGTCGAATATTTTTAATAATAGTAAAATCCAAAAATCCGAATCAGGTAATTTTGATAAATTCTGCAGTTCTAGTATTAATCTAAACTGTTTAAAATAATATGGCGTTTATAGAAAAAATGAAATTTCAGGATTATATTTATTTTCAATATTATATTTTCAAACTGACAAATATTGTATTTTTAAATTGGAAAATCATTTAACGATACTGTATATCGTCACTGGGTCAGTTTCGTTGGCAACGATTAGTGACGGATGGCTCTCTAAGGAAATTGTATGTATCTTCGAATGTTCAGCGGGCTATATGTTTCTTTTTGTTGTGTATGATATACAACGTCTTGATGTTGGGAGAACGTGTGTATTGTGCGACAGTAGATTTGCTTCTAAATGTGTTCTGCGAGAGTTGGTTTGATACTGTATGCTTCTTTCGAGATTGCTACAAGGTCTAGAGTTTATAAGAACCCCCTTGGTAGAGCTATGTATTCTTCTGTTGATTAATATGAATGATGGGAATTGCCGATTTTGAGGCGTAAGAGTAGAGGTTACAAACAGTTTTCAGGAAAGCGCGATGAATTATTGCTTCATACTCCAAGAACTTGACGTATATGGTGCCCAAACGTTGACGTTCCATCGTGCTTTATTTGGGATACGGGATCGACATTATGGTATTTTTCCATTGCGAATAATAATACCGCCGAAACGGTATTTCAAGGCTTAACAGATACATAATGCATTTGCGATATGTTTATTACGAACATGCACCATCGATGAGTTTCGAAAATATTCTAATACAATATATTTTATTGTTCAACAACAATATATTTTAATGACATTATTAATTAAAAGATAATAAGCTTCGACGTGACGTTGATCTACCTTTTGTTGTATAAATATCTTAAATATCGTTGAATTGTTTTTTAATAATTTTAATAATTTGAATATTCTCTTAGTGGGCGAATATTTACAGTCGCCTTTTCGGAAAATCAAATCTCATATGAAAAAAATTTTATTCGTTTAACGTCTACGGTCCAACAACCTATGTATAAAATGAAGCTATTGTTTGCAATTGTAGTATACATATATATCTATCAGTTATTTTTTGCTTTGAAATTTGAAACATGAATGAATCGACAAAATATAAACTGAAATACAATTAGAACTATAAATTAAAACCACATTTCTACTAACTCTTCAAAACTATAAAATTTAATTAGAGATACGATAACAATTGGTTTGTATAATCATCCAAAAAGACAAGAATTTTATTAGCCAAATATTTTTTAGTTAATCCAATTACTGAGATTGCATATCATGTTTCATAGTAGTCTATAACAAATTTGCTTTAAATGGTGCATCGTCCTTCTTATTGTTTATGAAACATAAATAAAAAATCGAATGTATTCTACAATATCTGTACGAAATTTCGAAGGGTGTGAACCTAAAGAAATTGTTTCCATTATCTACTTACACTTTAAAGTTAAATATTTTATCACGTGCACCTCTTAAAAATTAGTAAATTTGAGAAAACTCAATACATTAGAGGTTCACTATTTACATAGGAGTATATTTTACAATTTAAAACAGTATTCGTTTAAATGGATTAAATAGTTTTGAGCATATTTGTCCTACCAATTCGAAAAATTCCGTTTGGAAAAATATATATTTTTTAATATTCAGCTATAAAGTTAGAATCATATTGCAGCTGCCATATAAAAGATCATAACTTCGGAAATTTCTAGAATTCTGAAACTTTCCTTTAATTACATATTTTTTAAACATCACAGAATTAACCCTTCTAGTATCGACCTTGTACGAATTACACTTAAGCAAAGAACACCAAACCAATTTGACGTAACTTATTAAGAGAATAATTAAGAGAATAAATTAATGTCAATTGTATTTCGATATTTGTTGAGAACCATATTTATAATGTTTATTCAAAATTATTAGAGAAAATGGAGAAATTCAGTTTTCTTTGATAAACAGTATTTGCAAATAAAAAGAATCATCGTTCGGTCATAGTTTGACGTAGAATACATTCTATAAAGCATGAATACTGTATTTCCAATTATTTGAAGAAAAATTTGTAATATTAATACACAAAACTAAATGATAAACCCACGACGAGCAAGCATCAGGGTAATTACCTGCTACAAAAGAAGTGATTCGTATAGCTAGTATAACGTTACTGAAATAATATTCTATTATTGTTGTAAACATTTATAGTTATACGGCTATTTGAAAGTATGCAATATTTGTTGTTCTAGCATTTACACAGTCACGGTATCGGTCATTGATCATCAAAAACTTAAACCCATAAACAATTTTTTCAATTTATGAAATATATATGGCTTCCGAATAGGAATTCAATCATTTATAATATTTTGTATATTTATTTTGAGATATTGTTCTCCCATCGTGCGAATAGTAAGGTGACATCGTATACGCAACGATATAAAGTTATTCGGCAATAAAAGGATTGAAAAATATCAGAAAAATAATTAATTTTTTTGAAATCTCTAAACCAGAATTTCTCTTTATGCAATTTTCTGTTGTTAAAATCATTTAATATTAGCAGCTAATTATAAGCAACTAACAAATTAAATTATTTCGATATTATTATTATTTTTCTCCGTTTTGACAATTTAGTGATTTTATTTAATAATAAATAAAAACAGAGGATTGTATTTGAAACGAATATATACCATTTCAGTTTTCAGTAGAATGAGTCTTAAATGGAGTATTGAGAGGGTATAGAAACTTGTCCTACGCTTTTACATTCACAAGAAACTTATTCTTTCAGAATGAAGTTATTACTTTACACTTGTATTCACAAGTATTCTGCTGAAAGAACTTTTATCGGTGCTTTTACTTTAAGCACACTTAACATAGAATGTGACGGGGTAATACAACTGAATATTAAATAATTCTTCGCGTGAAGATAAATAGCGAACATATTTTTTTTTGTACGAAACATAATTTTCCATTTTATGTCTGTGTGTATGTACTAATAAAAGTTAAAAATGTTATTATTATTTGCAATAATGTTTATTTGCGAATACTGTAATGTGAATGCTAAACGTTGCTGTTACTATTTTTCTGTACATTTTCTATTATAAAACGAAATGGATTTCACCATTACTTTAAAATCCACTGCTCTATAAACGAAAGAGTTTTATACTGGATAAAACTCACACTCTTTAATTTTTGCTCGCAAGTACATGTAATCTCATCTTTCAGCTCCCCTTTCAATCTTTCCATTTATCCTATATTATGTGTACTTTTCTTCTTCCCTTCTCTACCTAATTTTACACGTAAATATCCTGAATTTCATCAATGGACTAATTTATAAATAATAATTTGATACGTCATTTAGCTCGTCGAATAATCGATTGAATATATTAAAATATGTTAGGTATGAGAAACTATCTTATGGATATATTTTACATCTTTTCCTTTTTTCTATTTTATGTGTAAGATTATTATTTTTATGAATACTATTTTCTTAAAAAGCCTTTCATATATAATTATCTCCTATGTATTTATTAATACATTTACAATTTAACCAGTGGCAAAATTTTAAAATTTATCAATGAAACACAAAAACCATCGTGCTTTTGAAATTTTGCTCATTTCACATCTGTTTACATTCACGTGCATATGAGTCGTATTAGTTTTCAAGCAATTCCAATTTTGATTCTCAAAGCGTGTCATGTAGAAAAATATTTTCTGATGTATTTAAAAGGTATTAAATTTCGAATAAATATGAGCAAATATTCTCTGTATCAATTGCAGAATAAAAGCTTCAGTGCATCGTAGCGGCAGCGAAGAGAGTAAACACGTCTAGACGCATGCGGACGGTGTATTGATTACTAACCAAAGTAAGAGTACAAAAACCAAAAATGCTAGGAAACGATCGTATCAACGAGTGATATATTTTTGAATTTATGATAATCAACTGATCCTTGATATTTCATCTCTAATGTATCTTCGTTTGTATCCTTCGTTATCATTATTTTTTCGAAGCGAGTCATTACGATGTAGTTCATTTTCATTTATTGGCAAGTAACTAAAGTCTGCATAAATAAATTTCAATTTGATTAATAGAATTAAGTAGAATACCGTTTAATTCCTAGCATTACAGCTTGATTGTAAAATCTTGATTGTGCATTTGTCCAGCGTTTAACTTCAGCTAGTCTCTATACATTTATTTCGATCACAATAAAATTATAAAAATTTTTAAAATTTATCTACATTTTTTTCATATTAAAATGAGTATAATTTTACTCCTGTGATGAAGGTAATTCCAAATATGTGTAGTTTGGTACGGGAAAATCATGACGAGCTAAACTAGTTATAGTGCAAGGGGTTAAAAATATAACTATAACTAAATACCCCGCTGAGTTAACATCGTGAATTAATGTCAGCGAAGTGACAAAGAAATTTGTCAAATATGTTTCATTTAGTTAGTTTCGTTTTAATTAAAAATTTATGTTTCGTTTAGTTTCACTAAAAAAAATTGCAAATTCAATGTGAGGATAAGAGATAAAAAAAATATCATTTAAATAATTTATTTATTAATTTTGTGTTTTACCATAAAATTATATTGATCTTATTTATTTACATGTAAACTAGGAACATTGTTTCTACTGAAGTAATAAATTTATCAGAAAGAATCGAGTTGTATACCTAAGAAATTTAGCAAATGAAACGATTAGCAGAGCAGATACTGTAATTCGAACTCGCTTTTATGGAATTATTTTCACTTATTCAGCTTTCAGGTTAAATATGACAATAAAAATGTGCACTATATAGTGAACTAATTATATACAATATTGATATATATATATGAGAATAAAGGCACAATGAAAATTTATATTTTTGTATTCTATTCTATATGTAATACCCATTACTTAGCACCTGTACGCATGCATGCACATATACATTTGTATATAGTAACTCTTACATGTATTTGTACTTCACAAATTGTTGGCTTGAAAGAATTGCTATTCTTTCACAGTGAAAATTTCAAAATTGGTATGGATAAAAATGGGGTCATATTAATCAAATATTCGACTAAAGTAAACTCTGTTGCAAAGGACCACAAAACTACAAGGTATACATTTCTTTTTAACGAATTTTCATCACAGTAGAGATGATTATTTACGTTATTAATTCCAATTGTTAGAAAAATTTGTCGAATGTCATCTTAGATAAATCGCAAAAAATGTGTAAATTGAGAGAAAAAAACGAAACAAAAATTCAATAGTAACAGCATAACATAACAAAATTTTTGTTAAAACTTTTGTTAAATTTTTGTTGCACAATAAAGAAAATTGTCATGAAATTATCCAATTCTATATTTTCGTTTAAATCAGATCTGCCTTGTAAAAGTATGAAATTACGGTTTTGGAATTTTTATTAATTATTTATGAATTAAAAATAAATTTTTAAGAGGAGGAGAGAAGATGGCTGAGTTAAATAAGTCTATTACTCTATGGCCGATCGTATTGTACTTTACTCCACTCGATTCTTTCGTTTCTACCACCCGCCGTTCTCGTCTCTGATATTAAACTGATCCTATTCATTCCTTGAGCTGCCATTTCAACGGTGAGCCTTCTTTGTCAATCCACCGAGAAAATCATAAATCAAACAAAAAATTGGTAATATTGATTTTGCTCATCTTGCTTTGACTCGATAATTTTTTAAATAATTTTTGTTGTGTGCATGTATGCACTGGTATGTACTGGTGATTACGAAAGTGACCTAAACCATATATGTATGTTTCATTCCAAGACATTGAAAGTTTCGTGTTCAGATAAATTGAGAAATTAATTATGACACAGCTACAAATTCAATCTAACGATTTAATTTAATTCCGCTACTTTGGAGAGATGGTTTTATATCGTTATAATATACATGTAAAACAAAATAAATGATCACTCTATTTCATTTTAACTTACACCACGTTCAGGGCTTGTGGCACATATGTATTGATATTTCCAACCTGCTTCAGGATCGCAGGGTTATTCAACTGAAAGTTATAGAGAAATATGAAATAATCAATTTTTATCCTTTGCCCTTGGCAATATACATATCAAAACATAATTTGTTTTATATGCTTATTTTGAGATAAAGTTTTTAATTTATATAACCGAAATTAACGAACAACTTTTTTGAACGATTACGTTTCATAAGAGATTAATCGCTATTCTCTTTTCTCAAAATATTAAAATATTTCATAAAATCGATAACTGTTAAGAATATTCTATTGTACTTAAAAATTTATACATTTTTTGTAGAATTTTTTGAGACAAAGATATTTTCTATAACATATTTCATATATCTTTTAAACGAAAGTAAAATTACTACCAAACGAATAATTATAATTGACATTTAACGTTTATGTTTATTGTAAAATATTAATCAAAGATTGTGAATGTAAAATTGTGTTTTATCGCCTTGATTTAATTATTCATATATTTTATTGTTAATTATTTGTCATATTCATTGTGGTATTACACTATGAAGACACATAAATAAAATCAGATGATCTAAAATATATTTTAGTATCATTTAGTTACACTTTTAATACAAAAGTATGAACATAGACATGCATTAACCGAAAGCAGTGGTTTTCGAAACATATCTACTTTATATTCTGATTTATTGTATAATTTCGTTTCTTTAGTGTTATGGTATATGGTAATGAATATGTTAATCATATATTATAGCTATGGATATATCAAGTGTTTATTGATTCAATCAAAGAAATCGGAAATATTTAATGATATTTATTTCTACAAGACTGTTTTTGAAAATATTAAGTTTGAATGATTTTTATATACATATATACCTAATTAACCACTAATTTTCTCGAGTCACTTAATATTGGTTTTTCATTTCTTTAATATTACCTATGTGAGAGCCTAGTGAAGGTATAAACTCGATTTCTTCTAAACCGATTTCTCGAATGCTCAATTTGATGTAAATTATTGTAAATGACACGGTAGAAATGATATAATACTTTTGATCCACTTATATACCTTGTTCTTTTAGTATCGCGATTTTGGAAACCGCATATATCTGTCGTGATCATTTGTCGGTATAGTATCTAGACATTCTATCGATTATATATATTTTCCGGTAGGTGCATCGACCGCGATATTCATTAGTTATTAAATCGCAGTCTTGTAATTCGATCATTCTATCGTCTCGGTTTTCACGTGAAGTAATTAATCGTATTAGTCTGGATATTGAGATTCCATTATACAACTGAATTTCTACAATTGTCATGAACGCATCCCGGGTCAACTTAATATTGCATGATTAGTTTTATACTTTTACGGATCGTGAGTGTAATTTGGAATAGATTATTTATTTGTGACTAGTATTGTGATTATTTATTTGTAAACAGTATACAGTTAAATGTGAAACGTTAGTAGAATACCATTTCGGACACGCGTTTTAAAATGTTTATAAGATGTTTCGGTGATGGGTGTCGAATACGTATAGATTTTTGCTTTTTAATTTCTGTGATGTTTCTTCGTGTTCTGTTTGGCGTCTCCTCGTGTTTGTTTTGATTGGTTAAGGGTGAATGTTAGTGGAGGGAAGGTAGAGTTTTTTAATTGCACGTGAGTGTGTCAGAAGGACTTTTGATTGAGGAGTGGGCAACTATCAAAGAAGCTTTTCGGTAGTCAATGACGTGGTTTATAAGTAGGTGTCCGTTCGTCGATTCGGTGGGTCTGTTGGATCCAATCGGTCTGGTGTTTGTAAATTTTCTGTACTTGCATTTAGATATATAGCTTATTATAGAAAGGCGGCGAGGCACATCTAACTTTTAGTGTTGCTGTCATGATACAACATAATGTAGTCTTCAGAATTATCAAAAATAAAAGTAATAAAATAAGAATTATGCTATAAGCACAGTCTCTAGTATGGTAGTGATGGTCATAGAATGTTTGGTATAAGTGTGAGGAATGTTTGCGTGGAAGAATGTATGTGTGTGACGAGAATAAGTGTGAAGAATGTTTGCGTGGAAGAATGTATGTGTGTGTCGAGTATGACAGAGAGTCGTGAAAACCAATTAGTGGGTGAATGACAGTCATCAGAAATAGACGTTTTGTGTGAAAGAGTCCTGAATAGATTATATCGCAGTGAGAAGCGAATTTATTTTATGTGATTTAATTATAATTTATGTTGTGTTGTTATACTGTTCAATAAATATTATTACAAGTTTATTCATTTACTCACATCTAGTACAAAACAATCAGAAAACTTCGAATTATTTAAGCTCCGTGATTAAATTTTTGAGCTATGTTTTTAAAATTATATTCTAGATCAGTGATTTTTAATCTTTTTTACTTCATGGCAAACATAAACTAATTACTGAAATTAGCTGTCATACTGGAAAAATCTATTATATTTTTCTTTATAATTTTGATTGATTTATAAAGAAAGAAATAGAATATAGTACTAATACTAATAACGTCAATTATCTTAAAAATATGAGAATTTTTCGCGACACGATGATAGAAAATTGCTGTCTCGACACTCAGTTTATAAGTTGCAGACCGTCACAAATATAAAGTACACCATTTTCCTTGTATATTGCTTCACGTGCAGTATCTATTATGCTGGAGAAACCATTCGTACGACTTTATTCGATTTTTCTTCGCACTACAATTCGAAAGACATGCGTTAGGTCTTGTATTTATTACCAGCAAATATTTCTGAGAAATGTTATGCCAAGTTAACCTTGTTCAAATTTCGCTTAAAATATAATATAATTTAATAAGTCTGTTCAAGCACGTAGAATGCTATACGGCAGTCAGAATGGAAACGCATTTTCGGAGGAGTCCTTACTGCGACCTTTTTACTCCTGTATAGACAGAGCGGATACTCGACAGGTAAACCATTACTGAACATTTCGTGACTTGCTCATCAGCAAATGGTAACCAGTTATAAGAAACCAACTTCGAAACTTATCCCCTTACAATTTCATAACCAGCCAATAGCAAGATGCACTGAACATACGTATGTACATTAAGACAACGGATTCACGCAAGATAAAACAGAACAAATAGAACACTGTGAGGAATCACAGAACACGTGTGAAGAATTCAGTACCAGAATAAACGGAACAGTAAGAAAACAAAAATCACACAACACATAAGATGAAGACATAAAACAGAACACATAGAACACGCGAAAGTCTAGCTTCTCGTTACGTAATAAATAAAGTAAACTTCCACTCGTGTTCTCACCAGTATTTTCTCAATCAGGCCTTATGATTAATTTCGTTAATACCAGCGTCTACGACACCATCGCGAATCTACACGTAAGCAAGATTTACAGCATCATGAAATTCAAGCGAATTGGGGTGATGAGGACGCAACAAGATCTGATAAGTCTGCTTGTAGGTAACTCTGGAATTAGATGCATTTATCAACTGTCGAAAATTAGTACTGTGATTAGTAGCGTAAGATTAGCTGCTATCGAAATATGTTGCAACATTATACCTAGTGTCTGGTAACTAGTGGTAGAAGTGAGCGGGTATTGATTCTACAGCTAAAAATAGATTTAAAAATGGAGAATACGATTTTTTCATATATTTCGTTTTCGAGGAAATTGAATTGGAAAACTTATGGAGAGCGCATTTAATTCCAATCATATTAATTATTTCCAATCAACTCTATGGATTTTAATTTTATATTATATTTGCTTTTGAGCGTCTGAAAAACAATAACCCTTCGGGTTATTTCATCATATTGTAATCTACTTAATTTGGATGTGGAAATACTTGAACTGTTTAACATGAATCTATCGTGAAGTTCATATTGTCAGGATTTGAATAAGGAACGGGTGCTCCTCGAATAATACTCTCGATTTTCTCGGAAATATATCCTCAAAGGAAGAAACTTTATTATTTCCTTTCGATTTATTTTTGCATACGAAATCACCCTCTATTCGGTTGTTTCACTAGTTACCAGACAACCTGTATATCAAACTCGTTGTAAAACTCGTGTTCATTTTTGCAATATGGTCACTATGTGTTTTAGGAAATTTTTATCTTTTTTTTTTATTGGTATTTTGTGTAGTGGGACACGAGACGCGATTCAACAGTTAATTTGACGAAGTTAGGCGATTCAGCCGATTCAGGTAGGCGTGTATGTGTTCAAGTCAAATTCGCATACATTCGTGCCATTAAACCTTAGCGAAGGGGCCACAAACGTCAAGTGACACAACGCGGTCACTTTCCGAAAAGGTCACCAGCATGCAGGTGACGACCAAGTGCACCTCACTCTGAAGAAGGGGTTTCCACCAATGTTTCAGATTGGAGGACACCTTTTCTTCAGGATGACCAATTCGTGGACCAAGGGAACGCTCTTGGTCCAATTTAGCCAATTAGGGAACGTCCACCCTTTGGCAGACTCCTGATTTTTATGAATACTGACGTGAAGAAAATCGCGGTTCAGTTTTATCAGTAGTTTGTCAGTTGCCTGTTAGTCTGTCGTTCGACTTCTCCAGGTCTATCGTTCGATCTTGTTACAGTCTGCATTCGACTCGGGTACGGTTTATCGTTCGACTCTATCGTAGTTTGTCTTCTTGTTCGTAAACCACGAACTATCACGCGACAATCCACGAAACGTGGTTCTAACGAACGATATTGAACTTGTTGCTCAAGATTAATTTGGCGGGCAACGTTACGAGACCGCGAGACGGCCTTACAACCCATCGAATTCGCCGAGAATTCAATCGCGACGCGATAGTAATTCATAAAAGATTGTGAGTAAAACCCGAATTATTGAATTTGTCTACCAAATTCTCAGGCAAGTATTTTTACTGACTGATTATAATGCAACAGAGGATATATTGAAATCCGTGTAAAAAACTTGAAATGAAGAAATTAGAAATATACACGTTCATACGCGTGCATAGGCAATTCATAAATTATCAATAGATATTTTAAACAGGTTATATAAAATCGTTTTGAACCATTCATATCATTCATACCACATACTACACCATTCATAATTAGTTTTCATTATTTTTAGTTTGAAGCGTATATGTGCAAGGAACACGTTATATATCATAGTGGAGTCCAATTTAAATCTATCAATCAGGCATAAAGTATGCACAGATTTTTCAATAAACAATTTATATCTTGGAAATTACATTAAGATACGTATATTAAGATATGTTAAAATATATGTTGGTAGTTATATTAAGATACCTGCGAGTAATTTTAGACGGTTTATAAACAAATTAGGGATATTCATACACATCCACAGATAATTTATCAAGGATCAGTTTATATTTTAAACAATCTTCAGACATACATTTTAAACATCAAAAACATGAATTCTATACAAGTTATGACTAATTTTTTATTGCATTATTATTAGTTATTAGTTTAGTGCAATTGTTAATGATAATTATTAATTTGTTGTTATTCATTATTAGTAGTTATTACTATTATAATAACTACATAATCAGTGAGACAGAACACATATAAATATTGATATGTTGATCTTGATAATATTTGTACATTTTATTTTAAGAGAAATGTCTGTACCATTTATTCAACATCATTACACAATACAGCCTACTTAAACATTTTGTAACGTCTCCACTGAGTTAATATCAGTGGCACTTAGTGCCATTCAGTCGACGTGAAAATTAACCATTAACTGCACAAACAAGATACACGAGATAGTTCCTACAGAGGGTGAAGGCATTCTCAATTTTCAACCGTTTGTGGACTTCACTCAGCGAATTCCTTGCATTCATTCACTGTAAATAGTTGTTGGAACGAAATAGTTGTCGGTACGACCACGAGATTACGACGGACTTTTGCGTCTAAAAATTGCTACGAAAATTCTGTGGATTGGTCAACTACACATGCCGGGTCTACAGACAAAGGAAACATTTATTCATACTTGTACGAAGAAGATCACTCGTAGGGGAAATTGTTGGAAGACCGTCAGCACATTCACCGAATTGTTGCGGAATTGCAGATGGTTATCTTTCGATTCGATCGAGTCAATTTCGATGAACCACTGATACGCACAAATTGACGACGGAAAAAGCCAATGCACTTGCAACGCGGATGTGTAGCATACAAAGTACAATATGCATCTACACATTTATATGTACAATGAGTCACAGAAGCATTTATACCCTTCCAAATGTGGTGTAGAACAATTGCTATTCCTTTAATTCTATTTGTTTCAAGATCTTTATCAATGGGAATATGCGTTGTATTAATTACGCTTTCGATGGAAATAAGCTTTGTTGTAATATGACAATTTCATGTAACGAAAATAGGGATTGAAGTAAATTATTGTAGAATTAACAGTACAAGAATGGTGGTACCAAAAAAATTTGTTACATGCAGAAATTAAAATAATTACAACTTTGTCTGGAATTCTTCTATTGACATGGTATACATTTTCGTTAATAAATATTTTGAAATTTGTATTGTAAAAGAATAAACTTTTCATAAGAGAATACTAAGAGAGAATATTTATTTGACTCACTGTACCTACATATATATGTATACGTGTGATGGGGTGACTCTTAACTTGAGCATTATGCAACTGAAATTACCATATAAAAAGGAAAATGTACAAACACACGTAACTGATATGTGTACCGACAATAGGTTTTTTTTTAAATTTGATTGTTTTCTTTAATTGTAATAAATTTTTAATGCTTTTTTATAAGATTTGTTTTTTATATGATATCATAAGTAAAGGTTTAAGAATATGTCTGATGAATTTGGAAATCAATATATAATATCATGGCTATGATCAATCCTATACAAATATTTTAAATTTAAGAAACTTTCAAAACAAGTTTGGAGTCAGTGAAATAAACTGCATTTTTTCTGGTATCAAACGAGTCATTATTTTTAAATAAATTAATAGAGTTCATTTTTATACTTTTCGATAAAAAGGGAAACTTATCCCATAAAAATTCTTAATATATGGCTCAGCGAATCAAATAAATAAATTGTTAATTATTTAAAATCTATTATATTCAAAATTAGAATGCGTACATATATCGCAATATATTGGTCATATTTGTTCATATGTAACGACGATTTCGTTCAAGATGCAGTCGAAAATGTAATTTCGTATGCACAACAAATGAAGATAATGCATAATAGAAGATGCAGAAGATACATAACAAATAAGATAAAGGATAAAATTTATTTGTATCCAGATTTAATATTCGATTCTGATAATTCAATATGTACGTATGAATTGGTATACATATACATATAAACTGTTTCAAATAATGTGTGTAGTAACGCGAATTTTTCACCATGTACACGTAGTTTTACGAAGGAGCAAAGCCCAGTCAATTGGGAAAAACCATGAGCGATGCGTTGGGTCCTTAACATGACTATATTTTGGCATTAGAATAGGTGTGCATGGTGGGAAAGATATATAAAGAAGGTTAAAAATGGTCGGAGGACAGGTTTTGCAGACAGCTTGAAGTGGACAGTTTTAGTTACAGACGATTAGTTGTTGCAAACTGAGTTGTTATTGAGTTGTGAAGTTGAACGTTGTATTAAATTGAGAATCGATATACATTCATGTAACGAAATATATTCATATGTTTAATCGTCACTCGCACACAGTTATAATTTATTAATAAATTACCACCACCGTTGTTCCGTCGCGGAACAAGGAAGACCCGTTACGGTCTTCCAACAGCCAGGTCTTTAGGGTCAAACAATTCAGCATCGGAATTTTCCTCTCCATGCCTTCAGCATGTTTGAATGCTTTTACCTTTATTCTGACTTCTCGTGTCGCGGAACACGAGAATCCTGGAAATCCCTAATTTAACGAAATTAGACGACGGCTCTTAAGACTTGGCTGACAATAGGCCTGAGGGCTCCACGTGGTCTGCACACGTTGGAAGCCTCAGGCCCTAGCTAGGGGCCATAAACGGCCGATGGGGTCAACAGCGCGCGGGTGGACCCCACGTACCTCACCTTGGAGGAGAGGGTTTCCTCCACTACCGACTACCTTTTGCGGAACCTTCCCTTCCTCCAAGGTGATCGATTCGCGGACCAAGTGAACGCCTTTGGTCAAATCAGCCAATTATATTTAGCGAGCTCCCGATTTTTCCTAAAACCGATCTTAGGAAAATCGAGGAGCTCACTTCCTTTTGAATCGAAGACGGCACTTCTCTTCGAATCGTCGGAGACACCAGTTCGACTTCAGTCGTCGTCAATTCACCATCAGTTCATTCTTGAATTTGATCCAACAGTTCGAACGTAAAATTCAATCGAGTCGATACGTTCTCGAATTTCGGATAGGGCAGTTCAGACCAACCTTCGAAGCGTGCCCCACGACTGTCACGCGATAATTTTCTCAAAATCATCAATTGCAGGCAGTTAGGGGAAGATTTAAACAGTTGCTCAATATTAATTTAGCGGGTAACACGTCGTGGTCGCGAGACGGATTTACAACCCTCCGAATCCATCAAAGGTTTAATCGCAACACAACAACCGTCAATCCCTACATGTGTATTAATTTGAAACTACCCGTATCATGAATAAATATGTTTTCGAGACTTCTTTCATAAGTACTTTATTTCCTAGTTTCTGAAAAAATAAATTGTTAATAAAAATTAACTTACACTTTCATTTGGAAAAGAATACTTTTGGAAAATCTTTATCTTCATTTTTATAGCATCAATGTCATGCATCGTATATCACTTTTAAATCTGTCTATTTCTCATTGAAAAATGTATTCAATATATTATAATGAATAAAATTTAAGACTGGTTTTATAGTGAGAGTATACCTATTTTATTTATACATATTATTTGTACGATATATTATATTACGTATATGACATTACTCGTATGATATTACTTCGCTGATTTAAATGCAGTTAGTATTTTAATTATTTTTGATATTTCAAATTAATGAATATAAATTTGTCATAAATTTTTTCAGACATTAATATTTTTAATATTATGATGTTAATAATATTGTATACTATTAATATTGTTAATCTTTATAGAAATTTACAGGAATAATACATATTTACATGGACATGCATCCTATTTAATTTCGCTACTTAAATATATGAAAAAGATATTTCATTGTACACGAAAACTAACAGATTAGTTGACTTGTAGGTATTTATTTCGTACATTGGATACACGTTTATCGGTATACTCGGTTGTTTCGTATTATCATAAATCGAATACTAAGGATTAGAAACGATTATCCCGCAAAATATGTTACTCGTTATCGCATAGAGCTTTAGATCGTGCTACTACTCCTATTTATGCCAATTGTGATAATTGATGTATAGTATGAGCCGTTGGTAATTACAGAAACTTAGCGTTAAATGTATGAATACATTGGATCCTGTTTTAATTGAAGCACATTATTCTATATTGAGGTTACTATCTTTGATACCTTAAACACAATTATGCTCATTTGTTTTTAATCTTGCTAATCATGAAACTTATATATATTTACGCATACGAATTCACACACATGAACCTTACGATTGAAAGAAACAATGAAGAGCAGAAAATTTTTCGTTGTATCGTTATTAAACATTCATCGATTACTATTTTGAAAATGCGACGAAAATTCTGGGATGTGAAAACAATATAATAATATAATTAGTACCTAGTTGGAAATGTATTAACGAACAAGACCATTTTCGTTACGATACAAAGTACGATCCGTCAAGATAGGAATTTCTAGAATATATCACGCTCTTCAAACAAATTTATCTATTAACCGGTTAATATATTAGCCAGAGGCTTCTTTGGTCGCAAAATGTAAAATTTTATAAAGGTAGGAATTATTAAGAAACCAGATTATGTGCCAAGTCCAAAATATTTTCCATGTACGTAATAAATTAGTTTGTCCTCTTTGACTATCGATTTAATACTTGAAGAAGTGATTCGAAAAAATGACAAAATATATTGATTGCTAGTGTCAGAATTTACGAAACTGATTAAACTTGAACAATTCATTCATGATTACGCGATGAGATGTTCTATTGGTAGATAATGGATCTCCGATACTCGATAAACGAATTTCAGTGTTCCGTGATGAAGTTTTAACATCCCCTGATCTGATTCTGTTTTTGTGCATTATATATTATGTCAACGTTGAAGTGTTGTATTTATGTAAAGTCGGGTTAATGCTTTTCCGATTGATGCAATTTGTGAGGGTGGTGCTTGTTTACGCGTAAGTAGAAGAAACCATATGCACTTCCTTTGTTCTTAAATACTTTCTGACACTATGAACGACGGAAATAGTTGAATAACGAACACTGTTTGATTACTAACAAAATTGATTACAAAATAAATTAAGTTCTTTCCTATTTAATTGCTTCGTGTATGCTCAAAATATCTGACAATTTTTAGGATTAAAACCTACTTCTAGAACTGTTCTACTTTTAATGGTATTCCATTTCCAAAACTACATTTAACTTAACAATTTTGAATAAGATATACAATTTAATTCTATTCTTATATCTTTATTTCCTATATGCTGTATTGCAGAGGTTCCTAAACTTTTACGGTTAACAAGCACTTTCAAGAACATGATTTTTAAGACGAATTTAAGAAAAATAACAACGAAATAGCTAATTGCTATCGACATTCCTGATACACAGTAACGCAGTATAATTTCTAAAATTATAGTATGAAATTGAATAATTTAACCCTTTGTACTCGACGAGTTTTTCGTTACAGAAAAATAGTAATTCGAAGACTTTTTGTCATAGAGACGACGATATTTTTAAAATGGTAAATAAGAAATCATATGCAAATTAAGACAGAATTATTTTTCTTCGATATTCCGCACATCGTTAGGTAATTTTAAATTTGATATATTAATTAACATCGATCTTTAGAATCTGATTAAATGGTGACTGGGAGTCACCTCTCGAGTGCAAAGGGTTAATATTTTGATGCGATTCACCCAAATTCAAATCGCGACCTACCATTGGGTAAGTTCCCACACTTTGGGAACCACTGTTCTACTGTAGTATGAAAAATTAACAAGTTAGAAATAAAATTGTTTTCCAAAATAATACCTCTCTTCGTTATTTAAAAATACAAGACCACTTGATTGTAAAAGGGTAGAGACCTCGTATCTGAACTACCATTATCCGAATACTATAATAATCCAATCAGTGTATCGGACTAATATTTAGAAAAAGGGTATATGTACTCTCTTTCCTGTTTTTGGTTAAATGAAATCCAATCAAAAAAATTGTATACGAAGCTAACAGTGTATGGTATCACAATAATAATTAAACCAAAACCTGTAGTTTTAACAAGGGAACATAGCTGACGCTAGCACACACCGAATTTGATAAAATTTAGATGAGAGATAGTTTTTAAAAAATATTTGATACGTATTTTTTTCGGCAGTTGTTCATGTTAAAGGAGTGAAATCAGCCACGAAAGATGTGGGCTAAAACTATACTTTTTGAAATATCTTGAGAACCAAATGGGTTAGAATCAAATTTTTTCTTGTAGAATATAGCATCTCACATTTGGAATGTTACCGTGTAGAAATAATTATGATACATTGATTTGTTTAAATAATATACTTTCTTTGCGACGCAGTATGTACCACATCTGTAAGGACATGGACTTTTGTGACCTATGTATCTTATATATATATATATTTTCTATCAGCATATTTATGGTAATATCAGTCTCTTAACTTTGGCGACTGCTTTTACCTCTTTAATATGGACGATGGCAGATAGAAAAAAATACGTGCCAAACATTTTTTTCTTTTTTTTGAGAACTATTTCCTTTCATGAAATTCGATGTGTGCCGATTGAATATGTACCTTCGTAAATCTTAGAATTTCTTACGTATTCCAGATAGTTGAGTTTTAGTTATTACGGTTGGCAGCGGTATGTCTTGCGCGTCCTTATGCTGCTAGGGGAAGGTCTCAGAGAGAGAGACATGTCAGGGATGGGAACGACTCCGACGTGTCTATCAACTCGGCGACGTTCCGACGGAGGAAACGTGCACGTCCGTCGGTGATTCAGGTGTCGGATAACGAGCATCCCTGTCGCGCCATCTTACCAGATCAACTCTGCAAAAACTGAAAGAACTCATGGAGTGCATGAAGCATCAACCGACGAACGATATGAGAGTTCTTATTATTGAGCACTTAAAAGCATAAAGTGATTGTTTAGGATTTAATATTTCGAGGTTGTTCCTTCGTGGAACAAAAACAGGACCAGAAGACCAATCAGCCAAATCCTAAATACTGAATAGTTCGACGATCGGTACTTCCTATTTCTATCTAGTTATTGAATATTTTAGCAAATTTCTTTTATTGCCTTAGGTCACTAGACACGAGAGTTCTTCAACGCCTAATTTAACGAAATTAGGCGATAGCACTTAGGATCTGGCTGATAATAGGCATGCAGTGGTCAAGAGCAGGGCATGTGCACTGGTTTCAGGTGACTCCAGCTTTCAAAGCCATCAACCAAAGATGATGTCGTTGCTGTCAGGTCTCAAGGAAAATTACGATCGTGCGGGTGATCCTCTAAAAGCCTTACCCCGAAGGAGGAGTTTCCTTCACTATCGACCTTATCGTGGAGGATGTTCCTTCTTCTTCAGGGTGACCGATTTACGGACCAAGGATACACTCTTGGTCCAATCAACTGCCAATCACGAGAACGCTCGAGTTTTGGTAGTTTTTGATCATCTCTTGCTTCGAAAGACAAAGTCGGTTCCCTGCGATTCACTGAATGAACCAGTTTGCCATCCTCAATTCGCTAAACTCACACTGAACGAACCACATCGCACAAGTCAACAAGTAAAGCATTTGTGGTCAATTATTCATTTCTGAACATTTATTTGCTATACATTCAAAGCGGACATAGTCAGTTCAAAGATTGTGTACGCTTGTAACATTGTTCGAGACAGATGTGTCCGCAGTGACGTACACCTCGAACAATTTGAAAGGGATATATGTATGTCCGACAGCTAAGGTTGGCAGCTTGAAGTGTCAAAGTTGTCTGCCTAGAGCTGCAGAACTGGTCTGCTATTCGTCACACCGCTTAGCGGCTGGAAGATCCAAGAACCAACAGGCATCTTCATAGTTAGGTGTCTCCGCTGACGGCGGAAGTAACCCATCTGTGAAGTAAGGTAGGGCGCCTTAAGTAACCTGGTGCTGTAAAGGCTTAATGCTCTCATACTGCAACTGGTGCAGTATCACAGACGACGGCTGGACACATGAGCTCCAGTCTCAAGGATCTCGCGAAGAAGGTAGAAAAGCTCATAGATGAAAAGTTGAGGACATTCAACCACTCTGGTATATATGGAAGTGCGGAGAAGTAGCTAGTGCGAAAGGAAGGACTCAAGAAGGCTGTTAAAGTAGTCACGCAGAGAGTCATGCAGGCATCTACTACTGCGACTGCTGAGCAGTGGCCGAAAGTGGTGGACCGGAAGGAGCGTAAGGTACAGCTGAAGGCATCTGTTACTTCGACACAGAAAGTTGTGCGAAAAGCAAAACCTGCCACTTTTGCCGATGCAGCAAAAATAGCGGCAAACTCGGTAGGAAAAGCAGGTGTGTCTAGCTGCGATCAGTTGAAGTTCAGCAGCTTACCAACCAGGATAGCTGTTACGATACCCGAGGCAACATATGCCCAAGTCATGGCAACGGCCAGAGCGAAGGTAAACCTGACTGGAAGACCTGGCCATGAGCGAGATACGCCCAAAGGGGGCTATTACGTGTGGAGACCGCTGCACCAGAGGGCTACGAGAAAGCGGAAGTTCTCGTCTCGAAGTTGACTGAACCACTTGAGGGAACGGAGGCGAAGGCCTCTCAGTCGATGAGCTCTCCAGGGGGTGTGGCACAGCTGCGCAGGACCTATAGGTACGCCACTGTCACTCTGCAACTGGATATTAAAAGGGTTAAGAATTTGCAATTAGACAAGTAATTCGCTACGTTGAACAAGAGCTCGTGAGGACACCCGTACGGTATGGTACTTGAAAAGTTGAAGGCGTTTGTCCCATTCGCGGACAGCTTAGACACTCGGCTACTCCATCGAGTCGTTGGTACCCCCTTTCTTGTTGTGAAAGAGGATTGGCCTGACGTCGCTAGGGGTCTTGAGCAAAAAACTTGACCGTACGGTACAGCAGCTTAGCACCGAAAGCACGGTGCCAGCACTAGTTATTATCCCCTGTTGTATCTGAAATTTGGCACTGGGGCCATAGGCGACCGGCTTAGGTAGCGTTATGGTCGCTTCCCAGAGTGCTGGAAATGAGCGAGGATAGTCTTGCTCAGAAAAAGCGATAGGTTACACAAGTTTTCCACCGCGTACCGACCCATTTGTCTCCCCAACGAGGCGTGCTACTTCTTTCAGCGCGTATTGGTTGCCCGCCTCGGGGTGCACCTATCCGGTATCGGCCTGGTCTGGACGATCGCCAGTTCGGCATCCGATAGGAACGTTCAACGATTGACGCGTTCAAGCGCGTCTAGTCCCTGACATGATCGGTTGTTCACAGGGTTGGATGGCGTTGGCTGTCAGCCTTGACAATGCGTTTAACACCCTGTCCTGGGTCACCATCAGAGAGAACCTGGTGTTTCACGGAATCCCATTATATCTGATGAGGGTAATCAGCGATTACCTATCGAAGATAATTGAGTATCTAGGGCGGTATAACGCATACAAGAGATCGAGGCACTGCGGCGTCCCGTAGAATTTCCAGTCCCGAGTCATAGTAAGTGATGCCTATGTCGAGATGCGGGACGAATTGGAGTATCTGATTCGTATCCTCGACAGTCATTGTCGCTTCGAGGATCACTTCGATGTCCTGGCTCCACGTCTGGAAAAGGGTAGCAATCTGGTGGCCAGCGAACGGAGTTGGAACCAGCTCTGCTACGTAATACGAAGGTCATAAGAATCGTGCAGGGCTTACCGCGTGATCTCCCACCAAGGACGACGGTCCTGGTAGGACTTCTGTTATTCGGGAGGGAACTGTCTATGAGCTCTTTCGCCTAGATTGTGGGGCTTCCGTTGAGATAGGCCTCGAATTGAAGCGCCAGGTCCAGCAGTCCATAATAACACATTAGCAGCTTGCGCTACAGGACCGTCGGGGCTGTGCTTTCGGTACTGGAGGACTGGTTGCACAGCGGTGGAATAATTGGTCACGGTTTCTTCGGAGAGTATCCACGGAAGATAGAACGGGAGGCAACGGCACAGTTGGGATGGGACCTTTCCCTCTCCGCCATCGTCATCATCACAACGAAAGATCTTGGATAGAAATGGCCTCCTTCTGTGAAAGCGTTATGTTGCAGAAGGAGTGTTGCGAACGAGTGGACCTCTCTAGCAGGGGTAGTAATTAGTAGCGAGCGCATCACAGGCTTACCAGCATTCTCCATAGCTTACGAAACCCACATTTTGAGATCCGGGCTGTAGGTGAGCATCGTCTTCCTCCATCCTATACTTGCAGCCTGGATGGATCGCGGCAGTTTGTGGTCTTGCTGTCAGTGAGGCCACAATCGGATAAGGGCGGTGTTCGCGTCATGGCCACGCGATGCCGTTGAGTGTCCTTGTGGGTCACTCTAGTCAGACTTTTTCTATCTAGGACGAGTTTCATTAGAGTCATACTGCGGGGGAGTACCGGTCTTATTCGTTGCGAGTTCCCGGTACCCCCACACCGCGACGAGGATGATTATTGTGTGATTTTAGTTACTAAAAATTTGACATAACCCCGCCCGCTCCCTCAGGGTCTGAAGTATTTCTAAAAGATTTTTGAATTTAAGTTAATTATGTATGCCAATATTTCGATAACCTCCGAATAGCCACTTCTTCGTTTCTGTTCCATTACTGAAGCAATCATTCGAAACAAATAAAATATTTTTGCATTTTCATTACCTAAAAACTGTACGTTATCATATCACAATGAATTTCCTTAAATCTTTGTATATTTAAAAATCAGATCTACACTAACGTTTGAACACTTTTGTAATCGATTGTATTCTTTGTAAAAAGAAATTTTTATAAATTTGCATTTGAGAAGGTTTGTCTGTTGGTGTATTTGATTCTTTATTATTTATCACTCCCGATAGTTAGAGGGTGTGTCGTAAATCTGGACATTCCAGAGGATAAAAAGACAAGGCATTTGCGTCTGTTTAATGGAAACTGGACCTGACAACCAGCAAGGCCTGGAGGAACGTCCGCATTGTCTTCACACTCTCGTGCACCTGGGAAAGGACAGTAGTAGTACATTCTCTCGTCGAGAGAAATGCATTACAGACTCACCAAAAAGGTAGCGACACCACTAAAAAATAGACTTGGGTTAAATTGGCTGGAACATTGAGCTGCAGAGTTAAATTTTGAACAGTGTCGGTTTCAGGAAGAACATGTCTTCCGTGCAGTGGTAGGGAGCATGGACTTCACTGCTTTGCTATGTAAATAGCAGTGAGTTTATGCAACCAGTTATAGGATAAAAGTAACGAATTTCTACAGGATTATGTAGTCATTATTAATACATTTAGTTTACGAATGTGAAACACAATGGTGGTATTATACAAGTTCACAGTCACGGGATATTAACTTAATAACATAATCGTATTATGTCTTAAATAATATGGGTACTATGCAGAGATGAGAACATGGATAACGAAAGGAATTTCACCTACGAAATTCATAGTCATAAATGTAGAGCATATGAATTTTTATTGATTACGAAAGCAATGACGACTAAAAATTTGACTATTATAAATGGAATCGAATGAGAATGAAATTAAACAGGATGTGTATTAATTATTTAACATAAACCAGGAATAGTATTGACAAAACTTATCCTACTACTATGTTACCATATGTTGCGCTAAACGTAGAGTCATACGAAATTACCCAGTTATATATGATACATATTTTGCCTATATGATGTTTTACTAGTCACTTGCTCGTCTCTATACAGAGGGCAAAAATACAGCTTATAAGAACCACCATAAATCGATTATACCTCTGATACTACTGATTTAGTGGAAAACAATATAAACTCCAACATTTTCCGTTTTCATTTTACGTTACCTTTCAGACTTATTGTCTCTAAGCAAGATATGATACAATTAAAATAAAATTTTTCTCGAATGACTTCGTCCATTCTGTGGCAACTTTTCTATATTCTTTTACACCGACTTAAATGTGTAAAATTAAGCTATAGTGGTTGCAATAATAAATCGCTTTTTTATATTCAGTACAGTATGCATTTTATTACTATGGGAGCCCTCACCTCCTCTCCCACTTGAAGTCAACTGTAGTATCCTAGTTGCGGTTGGATGGCCTCTTCAGTTGATTAACGCTGAAAGGAACGGAAAGAAAAGGAAGGGATGCGTTTCGTGTCCTGGGGGCCTGATAGTGGACTTATCAGTAAAGGCTACCCAGACCTCGTCTTGCCTAAGACGAGGATACTGTTAGAAGGTCTGGAATTTTGTATATATGGGAATTGGTAGGTTCAAGGCACTTGCAAGAAACTCGATCCTCTTAGATTCCCTCTGGTATTGGGTACGTGACCGCATAGTCGCACACAATCGCCACATTACGATTATTCACAGAATCACCTAAGCGCACACTGCTGAATAAATTAAGAATATTAAACTCACTTAAGAAAATAAAACCGGCTGAGAAAATTTGTGTCTCTAAAAGATTCATTTGCAGCCCTGTTTAAACCTTTCGGTAATCAAAATCAGCGAGTGATTTTATACTGCGACTGCAATTCCGGAGGTTAGATGTGCCTCAACGTCGTTTTAGCAGATTAAGTGTATAAAGGTAAAGCAAAGTCTAGGAATTTTATAAGTACCAGACGCGACAGATGGGACCCACGTGTGACAGACCCAAGAAACGACGGACGGACAGCACTTATAAATCACGTCATTGACCATCAAAAATCGACTTCTTGACACTTTCCTACTCCTTAGCCAAATGTCCTTCCGTCACATCCTCAGTCCAATTAAAACTCCTTACCTTTCCACCACCAACATTTATTTCACCCAATCAGAACTGAACTGAAGGAAACATCGGACAGAACACGACGAGACGCGACATAGAGCAAAATCGAGAAATCAGTTCATCTTCGGCACCGATCCTTGAAACATCTTACGCACATAAACGCGTGTTCGAAACGGTACTCCGTTCAACGTCTCCATTATAACTATTTTATACTTTTCTGCAAATAAACACTTTCTTTTGACCACACATTCTGGATCCTTATTATTACAACTAGTCACGCAATATTAATTTGGCGCGTGATAAGCGTTCTAGGACATCGAAGGGATTCGATACGATAGGACGCTACAGCGGTGATTTATGTTTGAGATTACATCACACAGCGAGTCTTGATAAGTATTCTATATCCATATGCTTATATAATATTATATGTGTAGGATATTTCTTGACTTCCCCAGGTATAGAGGCCCCGTTAGCGTCTGGCGGCCAGACGAGCCTGGGGAAGTAGAAGCCAGGCCATATGAGGTAGCCTCGCTCAACCCCGGTTTTCCCCATTGTAAACCGGGGGTGACGCGTCCGTGGGCACCTCTCGGGAAGGGTCCCCGCGTGGGTGACCCTTCGGAGAGCCTAACCTGAAGGAGGAATCCCTTCCACCCCAGAGCGTTACGTGGAGGGAGCTTTCTCCTCCTTCG
>NW_016920721.1:44077-49198 GCF_001483705.2 Eufriesea mexicana
AACTGAAGGAAACATCGGACAGAACACGACGAGACGCGACATAGAGCAAAATCGAGAAATCAGTTCATCTTCGGCACCGATCCTTGAAACATCTTACTTACGCACATAAACGCGTGTTCGAAACGGTACTCCGTTCAACGTCTCCATTATAACTATTTTATACTTTTCTGCAAATAAACACTTTCTTTTGACCACACATTCTGGATCCTTATTATTACAACTAGTCACGCAATATTAATTTGGCGCGTGATAAGCGTTCTAGGACATCGAAGGGATTCGATACGATAGGACGCTACAGCGGTGATTTATGTTTGAGATTACATCACACAGCGAGTCTTGATAAGTATTCTATATCCATATGCTTATATAATATTATATGTGTAGGATATTTCTTGACTTCCCCAGGTATAGAGGCCCCGTTAGCGTCTGGCGGCCAGACGAGCCTGGGGAAGTAGAAGCCAGGCCATATGAGGTAGCCTCGCTCAACCCCGGTTTTCCCCATTGTAAACCGGGGGTGACGCGTCCGTGGGCACCTCTCGGGAAGGGTCCCCGCGTGGGTG
Source organism: Eufriesea mexicana (assembly GCF_001483705.2). Classification (NCBI taxonomy): domain Eukaryota; kingdom Metazoa; phylum Arthropoda; class Insecta; order Hymenoptera; family Apidae; genus Eufriesea; species Eufriesea mexicana. The sequence goes on from NW_016920721.1 coordinate 44,638, forward strand.
ACCCTTCGGAGAGCCTAACCTGAAGGAGGAATCCCTTCCACCCCAGAGCGTTACGTGGAGGGAGCTTTCTCCTCCTTCGGGGGAGGCTCTTGCCTTCCAGACGGGCTTAAAAGGGCCCGCTCTGGAAGATAGAGGAGAGTTTTGAGATAGTCATTAGAGAGTTGAGGTAGTCCATGAGAGAGTTGAGACCGAGAGTTGTGATTGCGAGAGTTACGCGTTATTGAGAATCGAATAGAAAATACAGACTGCAGTGAATCTGAGTATTCCGAGGTACTCTCCGGCGAGTAGAGACTGTGTGACTCTACATATGCATTATGTGATTGTAATTTTATAATTGCTATTAAAACTTGTATGTTGATATTGTAAGGTGTGTTCGAGATAACACTTTCATTTTCTTATCCGAGCATATAACTAAATATTGATTGCATTCGAAGATAATTTAAAAAATTCAATTAGGAGTGCATTCCATCATTTGGTTTATACGACATTGCATTATTGCATCATGATATAAAAGCTTGAAAGAATATAAAGCAATATGAATTGTTCTGAAATGTACTTAAATTTTTTTGAAACGAAGGAAGAATAATATACAAAGTACATAAACACCAAGGCATATCGAATATATTAAAGATAAATGTGTGACACTCTAGGAGCAGGATTATATTACTTTTTAGAAAACATGAATTCCTGTGGAAAAACACTAAAATGACGTAATAGGTGGTGGGATCATCCCTACTTTTACATCCTGTCAAAGATGCAACATTGGAAACTGACTATAGTAAAACTCTATAATAATAGGCACATTATCAGAACAATTTCATTCGGAAATATGAAAATAAATGGTTTTGTATTAAAAAAGCAATTAAGTGGCATGCAACATAATCACAGCACATTTGACATATACATCTTAATTACAGAAACCAGCATTAAATTCTTGAGAATTATGATGATAAAACGGCAAATATGCAAATTGTTAGACTATGTAATTCATTATGCATTCCTACCAAAGTGCAATAAAGCATTCCTTAAATAGCTGAATTTAATTAAACAATTTATAGCCGGTACAAGGTATATCAAAGACACGGAAAATATAGCAAATTGTTGTTTACACAAAGAAATAGTCAATCATAACACGTACGAAAGGAATAAATAATAGATAAACATAAGAAAATATGGAAATTGATACAACAGATAACATACGTATTGATGATTTTAGGTATGATAAATATTAAATGGAAAAAACTTGTTATATTACGATATTACAGGAAACGATACATATGTACTTAACGCAATATACAATTTGACATAAATGATGAATTATATCGAAGACATATCACAAGAAATTTCGCTAGAAATTGTATATATTAACGCAGGAGTTTTTGCGCATGTGTCAACATTAAGATTGACATAGGCATAATTTAAATCATTTTTTTACTTAAATTAGTAGTTAATATAATAATATAATTAAATGACTTGGATAGTAAATATTAAAAAACTATGAATAGAGAGAGATCATAAAGCAATTCGGTACTGTGTTACAATATGAAAGATTGTATTGGTATATTTCTTATAGTTATTGTTTATTGTACTTTGTAAGTAGTTATCATCTATCAAATATTCTTAAAATACCCAGTGAATTCTTTTTAAATCCAGATCTTGATTAATAAGTTATATTCTTATTGGAAAGTTAAAAAAATACAAAAATAATTGAGAAAATTAACAACTTTAGTTTTATATCGTAAGGGAATAAACACATTCGACCGTAGATATATATGTAGAGTCACACAGTCTCTACTCGCTGGAGAGTACCTGGGAATACTCGGATTCACTGCAGTCTGTATTTGCTATTCGATTCTCAATAACGCGTAACTCTCGCAATCACAACTCTCGGTCTTAACTCTCTCAAGGACTACCTCAACTCTCTAATGACTATCTCAAAACTCTCCCTATCTTCCAGAGCGGGCCCTTTTAAGCTCGTCTGGAAGGCAAGAGCCTCCCCCGAAGGAGGAGAAAGCTCCCTCCACGTAACACTCTGAGGTGGAAGGGATTCCTCCTTCAGATTAGGCTCTCCGAAACTAACTAACATTAACTAACGTTTTAAGAGAAGAAAAGGGAAGGAAAGGGAAGGAAAGAAAGAGAAAGCAGAGAGAAGGAGAGAGAGAGAGAGAGAGAAAGTTGTAAAGGGTGAAAACAAGACATGAAATAGAAAATGAAGAGACCAGCGTGGGCGTGACTAAAAATTGCCCAACAGGCCCAGACAAATCTCTGGAAAGGACATGAAATAGGAAATGAAGAGACCAGCGTGGGCGTGACTAAAAATTGCCCAACAGGCCCAGACAAATCTCTGGAAGAAACATTACAGACCGGAAATGTAATGTAGAGGACAATAGCTAAACTTCGTATTGGTTTTTAACAAAAACAGAAATGCGAAAAAGGAAAGAACGAAAAATACTCGCAATAATTCAGTCATATTTCACATGTATCCTTTGACAGGGCGTAGTGGCGATAGCATAGTCGCTACAGATGTAATAAAAATCCTCATTTAAAATAAAAAGTTGTGTCTGTTATTTTCTCTCTTTTTCTTTTTTGATGTACTAACCTATATATACTACCATCAGGAAATTTCTTTGTAACCTGGTAGCAAATAGCGCTTTGTTTCAACTTCACTTTAATACTTTAACATTATAATTCTCATGAAAACAACCAAGCGACTACGTATATAAAATTTCCCAGAGCTATATGGAATTTTCGTGTCAAAAATTAATTAACAACTACACTGTATGTAAAGTTTAATGAACTAACTTTTTGTCTCACAATATTTATCAAAAGTGTATTCATTTTAAGTAATACGTTTTAAATTCTTTGTACTGAGAAACGATAATGTATTTAATAAAACTAAAATTAATTCATTCTAATTATAAACTATTTCCGTAATTCTATTGTATGCACTTTCATAATGAGTTGCGTAATAATGATCGCTAAAACAGAGGTTTATTTTGATTAAATTATTTAAAATTTTTACATTATTATTTTACATTAAATATGTATTAAATTTTTCATGTTTCCATATATATTTAGTACATGAAATTTCATATTAAGATATTATTGTTAGGATGTATGGCAATACATGCGTTTCGATATACAGGGTGTCTCAGCAACGGTAGTACAACCGGGAAGGGGGTGATACAACACACAGTAGCGAATCGAAAACAAAAGAATAAAATTTTTTGATTCGAAGCTTCGTTTCCGTGATAGTCGATTTTTTCGACAACGAAGTTTCGAATGAACAAATTTTATTCTGTATTTTCGATTTGTTTTTTTTCATGTAGAATCTCACCCTTCAGTTCTACCACCGATGCTGATATATTGATGGACTATCTTCCTAAGACAGTTAAGCGCACGTGTACTCGGTGAATATTCAAAGTCAATTTTCTCGAAAACGAAATTTCGAATCAAAAATCTTTATTCTTTTTTTTTTCAATTCATTTCTACATGTAGAATCACCCCCTTCCCAATTTTGCTATCGTTGCTGGGACAACTTGTATATGCGAACAAAGGATGCGTGTCGGCATGTCTGAAACAAGGAATGCGTACCAGTGTGTGTGAGCGACAATGTGTACGTCGGGAAACACATGCGTCCTCTTTAGTTGCTTGTCCGCTGGCATTCTAAAACTCCCACGTGCGTTTAAAATAAATATAATAAAGTAAACTAAAATAAAGTTGTTATACTGTTGGTCAGTAAACTCTTTAACAATTAAATTAAGGATGAAAAAATTGAAATATAAATGATACTTTGAAAGGAACTTCTAAACTTATTTAAACATTTCAATTACTATTTAATTTCATTGTGATTCATTTTTAATCTTGTCTGTTTTTTGTTGTTTTAGTGGCTGGGTTTGGGTATTATGGCTGTAGGTGTTTGGGCATGGACCGAAAAAGATACATTCAACAATTTGTCTAGGCTCACGAATGTTGCGCTCGATCCAGCATTTATCCTCATTCTAGTCGGTAAGCAGCAATTTGAATTAGTGTTTTCTTCGATTTAGTAAATTATTGTTTGTTTATGAAGTTTATTCAATGCGTATTTTGAGAATTTCTTCTAAACAGTTTGAATATTTTCCGACCAAGTCGCTACGTATGTACATCAAATTGCAAAATGTTACATAGTAGTTGCCTATTATTTCGATTAGGAAGAACCTAATATTAGCATAAGATTCTGATACTTTTGCAATAATTGTAGCTTTTGCAATAATATTTAAGGAAAAAAGAGATTTTTCTAATTAGAAGCTAATCCGTCTCAAAAAGTTTTGTTTTGTAAGGACACACGCCAGATGCGGAAAGCGAAGGTCCTTTGTACATTTTCCACTCCTTCGCGACGTCGAGGACTTCAGGTCAATGGGGACCTGGTTTATGTCTTTACAACCAAGGCCCCATGACTCGCGGACGCGCGGGCCACCTTGACGTCTAATGTGCAGGAAAAACAGTTCAGTTCGTTTACGCCTTCCGAAAGACACGGGTCTTTCCCAAAGCTTAGCCTTCGCATTTTCCGCATCTGCCCCCC
>NW_016920721.1:50461-80268 GCF_001483705.2 Eufriesea mexicana
CCCCTGCCCCCCGCACATCAATAAAGTCCTTCCCAGTAAACACAGTATATCTAAAAACTTCTCGTCCTCCACCTTCAGTTTTATAAACAATAAAGAAATGTAGATAAAATTAAAAAATTGTAAAATTATGATAAGTTATTTTCGTTGAAATTATTCCTTGAAGATTCTATTACATTCAATTTTAATCCAATTTGTTTAAGTCAATAAACAATTCAATGGCTCAATAAAGAATGGAACTATTGCAGATATAAAAATATCTTGCGAATTTTGATTATACGAATAATCGATTATTCGAATATAGAACGAATCACGTATTTATATATTTAAATTGAAAAATTGAAATTAATCACCAATTAGAAAATTTGACACGATGTATATTTGGAGTTAAAGATTTTCTAAGTTGATTTGCACAGTTAATGTTCTATTATATAACGTTTTATTAATACTTCTTGAAGGAAGTCAGATAAGAAGTTTTGCAGTACGCTCACCAAGTTTCAAATAAATTAATAGCCGCATTGAATTAAAAGTGATATAATGATCACATTATTTATGGCATGTTGAGAAATGTGTTTATATTATTATATACTTATTATAATTAATGTTATATAATATTATGCACTATAGCGTATAACCACTGATTGCATTTTGGACATGTATATATTGATTTATAACAGATTATAATATTGATTAGCAATGATTGAATTTCACCATTGAATATTATTCGAATTCTCATGATACTGGTCAATCCATGCTTATGTAAAGATGACATTGCATTTTTCATTAATATATTTTATGAAAATGCATTCGTTTGGTAGATTGGTGAAAAGAATAAAAATATCATTTTTAGCTTTTATGTACTTGATGTTATCAGTACTAAAATTATTTCTAGGAAATAAAATCTCTAAAATTTCTCTCATTTTAATTTCAACAATAATGGCTGTAAATTATGTATAAAGGTCTAACATTATTTTTAAATTCACTAAAATTCTTAACAACATCTCTGGTCGCAATCCTGGTGATGTACTTAAGTTCATATTCAAAAACTATGCATCTTGAATATTTCCGTTATTTATAGTCCTACGAAGGAAACTTGTTTCGGCAAAGTAACTTTGTTTTCAGGAACATATTTAATTGTAAAATAGGGCAGAACTTTTTCTAAAATTATTTTTTTCTTTCAGGTTTCAAGGTAATACATTTTTTTTGTTTTTATTGAGTGCATTATACTTTTTATTGTCAGTATGCGATTACTGCTGTTGAGACTATCTCAAAACGATAGTGCACAAGATCATTCACGGTCATCAAAGACTGTGCAATACTGTTTCTGTCTTACTCTGTATGTGATTAAAACACAAAATTTTAATTGTAAGTTTTATTTACAATTAATACATATTCTCATATAAATTTACTGTTTTATATCAAATTATTGAATTCGCTACTTACAATTTGTATTTGAATACTAACTATGTTAGGATTCATTCAACTAGGATACATTCAACTATGTATTTGGAAACATTATATCACTATTGTTGCAACGGCAATAATACTTGGAAGACGCGCCTCGCCGTCCTTCTTGAGGATCAACAAATTATAAAACAAGACATCAGACGATCGTGAGAAGTCGAAGACATAAGACGGTTTGAAGAAATCAAACAGAACACATCGGATGACGTTAGTGAGAATTCACACAGGAAAACATCAGACGGTTTTGGAGTTCAGACAAGACACATCAGACGCGAACTAGAACTCGAGGAGTCAAAGACGTAAAACGGTAGTTGGGAGAAAACGAGAAGACAGAAAACGGAAGACGGAAGACAAGACGAAAAACGGCAGAGGCGGAGACGATACAGCACACACACCAATCACACATAAACAAATCATAATCGTGTAATAAAGTGTAAATACAACCAAGACAAACTGCGCTTTATTACAACACCTAAGTGCTCAGTGTCTCGTAAAGATTCAGCACACTGAAAAAAGGGAGAATACAAGTATACCAACGCTGTCCCCTCCGCGTGGAGCTCATCTACATCCACGCGGTGCAACAACTATTACATCAAGGATTAAATCAAAGTTTTGAAATTCAATTACTCGAAACAATGTGCTCAAAGAATTTTTTAACGAAGTTTCCACACTGCTCAGTCATTTATCAAGTGACGAACTGTACATTTGCTTTTTACTCATATTATTATTCTTTCATTGTATCTTGCGTTGCGTTTCTTCTAAAAGGCGATGAATCATCGTAATTCCAACGAATTTTCTGCGTGTTTTACTTGTCGTTACATTTAGTTCTGGTTGTAAGTACTCTGATCTTTTACCCTTGGTGAACTTCAGATTTATGACACTTTCTTACGCCACTGGGATAAAGGGGAATAGCTGAACCAAATGACGAAAAACTTCTTCTGGCCACGAACCCTCTCAGATGTAAAATTCTCTAAGACTTGCTTTCACTTGGAAAATCGTATATATTCATGGATAGTGTGTACTACGTATAGGTTTATTCTAATTATAGATTGATTATTCAACAGTACAAGAATAACTATTTATTTCAATAATGTAAAATAGGTAAAGACTGAAATACACTCAATAAGTATTTTATTACAGCAAAAATTAATTATAATTTGTTAGACTATATTCAAGTTTTATTGGGGGTAACTAAATCTGAGCATAATTTGATAGCGCGAAAATGGATTGGGTTAAATGCAATAAATTAAAATAAAATCGCATTATCAGTGCATATATTGGCTTTATAAAAAGAAAGAAGAGAGAGAGAGAGTTAAAGGGGAAATGACTATAAAATTTTGAATATTCTTCTTAAGAAGTAATGTAGTAATAATTTTCTGCAGTAATAATTATGGCTCAAGACAGCTTCAACAAGTTGAAATACATTTTAGTAATACAATATTGAAAAATTAATACATTTTGTCATCTTCTCGCAATATTTAACAAGGATAATGATCACTACGATCGCTCCTTTACGACATTACTCATTCGTCTACACCATGCTGCATATAATATTGTCGCCAAGTCTGCGTCGTTCGTCATTGTCACTAGATTTACTACCTTTACTTCCATCCTTTAATTTGAAGCCCTTGATTTGTCTCTACAACCTCCCGATTTAAATTTCACAGAGTATCTACAGGCTTTGTTTAAAAATATCATTATTATTGTCGAAAATCGCCCAACAAGTATACAGCAATAGATGGATATAGAGACAGTGGGAAAATATTAAAAGAGTAGTTTAATAACATTTTGTACGTAGTACATTTTGCTAATTATTAATATATATATTACATATTGTAGAGATGGGAGGGGACAACAACACACGAATAATACTAAAACTATTTATTAATCCTAACAACACATTTATATTCGCAACACTAATACACCTTTTTTCACAACTCTCTCTCTGTGCCCTCCTATACTACACGCCACCGACTCCACACCCTCTTTCTGTCACTCCTATACTACACGTACCGCGACCGACTCCACACCCTCTCTCTGTCACTGACTGACTGTGACGCCCTTTCATCCCTATTTAAAACCATCCATTCTATCCTCTTTCATACCTATTCTCTCTTTCCAATCACACTTTCCCACGCACTCCTCGCAATCTTACCCTCAGCGGGTCACTCAGCCCAAATAGTCGAACGCATTCCTAAAGCCACTCGATACATTCATAAACATCCCGTCCACACGATCCTAGCGCACGCTCATTCATCCTTTCGCACGCACTCTAGATAACCCGCTCATCCTGCGATACCACAATATTAATATTTTATTAATATATAATTTAATATTAAATTGCATTGAAGTAGTAATAAAAGCAAAAGAAGATTATACGAAATTAATTTTACAATATTATTGTTATATTACGTAAAGAACGTTTAATAGACATATCACGTATATTATGCACATAGTTGTTAATGTAATAATAATTGTATGAATTATGCTTTTGGTTATGAATGAATAAATTAAGCGATAAATTAACGTAATTAATATGGCTAATTGCTGGTGCAATAAAATTGTGATAGCTTAAAACTATAATATTTTATGTATTTTATTCGTATACCTTAATTAATTTCGAGTTATTATTATATACACTGATGTTTTTTAGCGTAAAATGGAAAGGAAACATCTGTAGAAGACAAAATGTAAAAATACCAGAGGAATAATGATCTGTAAATGTTACTTCTACTTTAAATCCACAAAAGAGGATGTTAAAAAAATGCCATTTTTGGCATCGCCTGGAAATGAAAATTTCCTTCAGGACCTTTAAGAGCATTTTCAAAAGCTCAAAAAATTCCTGTATCACTTTGCCGAGAAATAATGAGAAAATTGTTAAAAATGAGTCGAAATATGTGAAAATGAGACTAATCGAATATATTCAAGCGTCATGTTTCGTCGTCTACCTCTTCTGATACTGAACCATTTTCGAAATAATTAGAGAGGATCTCATCTAGCAAATAAATCGAAAGTTTGAATCGAGCAAAGCCAAAATACCATATAAGCATTGTTACATGGAAACAGCACCCAACAACGCGTTCCCCAACTTCGCATTCACATATGTGTGAGCAAGAACGGTTTCCAGTTCGATTTTACTTTTGTCTATTAATATGTATACAAAATATTTTGAAGCATTCGAATGCTGTGGACGCAGTTTCGTTTTTTGTAAATTGCTGTTATTTGATTCTACGGTGATTTGGAATTTTTGATAATCCATGCGATATGACGGTGTTGCAATTTTTTGATAGTCTATGTGATATGATGGTGTTGCAATTTGGAAATCAAACTTACCGTTTTATATTAGCATAGAGCTTCGTTACTTAATGTTGGCAAGATTCTAATTGTACGACTTCTATATGTTAGAAATCTACTCATCTTATCTTCATGTTTTCTGTGTCATGTTTTCGTACCAATTGTCACAAAGAATGAATCTGATTCGAATATTGCAAAATCCTGCCTATACTACATATCAACTATTAATGATTTTCGAAGTCCATCTGCAAATGATGGCATTTTCGCAATGAATTCTCTTCTTGTGACTTCCTTCAAAGAGTTTCAAGAACCACGATCCGCGAGGAAAACATCATGCTCTTCAAATTGATTGCACGTATCGGCTTCTAACAGCAGTTCATTTAGAATTGATGGATTATTTTTAGATCCATGATATAGTTCCTAAATATTAGCTATATAACCGTCAATATAACCAATTACTGACTCAGTACCGATCAGCCTCATTTTTACATACTTGGATTCATCTTTGACAACTTTTCCATCATTTCTCGGCAAAGTGATAAAGGAATTTTTTGTTCCCTGGAAGATACTCTTAAAGTCTTTGAAGGAATTTTTCATTTCCAGGCAATGTCAAAAATAGCCTATTCTAACCATCCTCCTGTATAAAAGAAGATAAAATTTATCTCTTATTTTTCTTGATAAACATTTCTATTAACAGAAAGGCCACTTTCTAATTTATGTTTATGTTACATTTGGGGTTATCTATATTCGTATTACCTCTATAAGATATTTTCTGATTATCTTATCATCATATTTGTGTAAAAATCAATTACATATTGTAATTATTATTTCACATAGTACGGTAGTTGGTGTTTCCAACATTTAACATTAATCCTCATTAAATTAGCACTTCTCATATTCGGTCTTTAAAGAATTAAGAAACTATCTTCACAGGGACGACATTAACTGACAATTCAACGTTTGTCCTACTGTAGTGTAAATAATTTTTCTAAATGATTTATTTGAAATTTTCCATTCAATATTATCATTTTTGTCACTTGATATTATGATGCTAATATTCTTGTGACCAATTTTTGAATATCTATAGCTCTTGTTATTCTCTATCTTTTCAGGTGCACGCATAACTTCCTTTATTCATCATCAGTTAAATGGCCAGTTTCTAGATTTCATGTTAAACTCTATGTCGTATAACACAGTTACAAATTTAAATTACGAAAATGTTTGCAATACAAACTTCAGATGACAAATTTATTAAACCACATTCGATTTGTCTCTAGTAAAATATATATGACAGATATGCTTTAAAGGTAGGAGTTGCGAATCGATTGCTATTTGAAATAAGTCTGGTCTTCGTTGGCGGTGGTAAAAAACTGGTGAGTTTATAATGGACGTAGATATAGGAAATTGGAAAAATGTTGGATTCTGTTATCGCGTGTAGAACAAATCTAAATTCGATAGAAAGGGTGGGAAATTGGCAGGAGGGCGATAGCTTCAGACATTCCATATCGAAATAGAGGTGCAAGATGTGCATATCTATTTTATCCATAAAAGTAGAAATTACAAAACTCGATATATATGAATGATAGAGAAGAATATTTCAAATAAATGTCATGGAGTATTAAGAAAGACATGTTATGACGATATTTATTTGATTCTATTTCAAAACCTTGTGAAAGTCGTATTTATATTTTTAAATAGACCTATTCCTTATTGTGTATTTTTATAATTAATATCGATCATATTCAAGATAATAATTATTTTTACTTTTCCTGTGTATTATTATTAAGATGTGAAATATTAATTCTGATGTTTTATTATTTTTTACAGACCTCTATAAAATATAAAGTACATAAATAATATTTTATATATTGGACTGCTATATACTGCAATTAATATAATAAAAAGTGAATCGTGAAACATAATTATGATTACGCATAAAAACTGAGTAATAAAAAAATATCTTGAGAAAATTTGCAGATAATACAGAAGATGGTAATTAAAAAATGTGTTTACTATTTAAAATGAATTTAAAAGAAAAATGAATATAAAAGGAATTTTATCGTTGTTAAAAAATAGGGTAAATATTAAAATATCTTCTAAACTAATGATTTGTCAGTATAAATGGATTAATACCTTTTTTGTAAAGAATATCAAGTTGCATCAACCGATGTAATAAAAAATATATTATTCCATTTAAAAATACATCAATGACTTTCATATGTTCTCTACATGACCACCTACAACAGAACTCCATCGAAATGTGTCCCCCTCGGATCCATTCAAATCCATGTTAAACATTTTTCTTTACGCGTAATAATAAGGACCTAAAAGGAAAAATGTTGTGACCCACCCTGTATATACTAATATATACTGTCGTCATGGGTTTTTGGAAAACTCAAAACCATGGATTTCGCACCTGCTTTTTTCAGAGTAAGACCAATTAACGTCAAGAAAGGTGCAAACATATCGCTAATCTTGATTATGTTTACATCCACCTGAATCGAATCGCTGGTGGAGGATGCAAGTAAGTAATGTACGTTAGCTGTCGAGTGCACACCTGGCATTGCTTAATATTAATACAATAGTACAACAGCACATGCGTATGTTAATCTGGCCAAGGTTAGCTTTTTAATCAATTGTAGATTGTCATATAAAATATATAAATCACAGTCGTTCGGGAGATCTATATGCGAATATCTCTGATTATTTGAAGAGTACTCGAGTCGTACTCAGTCGTTCGTGAGAACTTGAAACCATCATACGCAAACTGATAGTCATCGTTCATTAAGACTATTGCATCGGTTGCCCAATATTAATTTGGTGGTCAAAAGTTGGAATGGTTCGCGAAACGCGAAGTACAATTAATCTTTATTTAGATCACGTTTCATTGATTTTGAAATCGGTTGATGAATTAATTGTAAATCGATGGCATTGACAGAAGAGTACGAGCCAATATCTTATAGTTGATACAGAATATAATTTGAACGATAAGCATCAGTAGTAAGAATAACAGAATGTTGATGATAATGGTAATACGAAAATGGAAATTTGATGTAGATGTTTAATGTATGTGACTGAATTTTGAGTGTCCACGATGTTTACGTGGGTGCTTGAAATTAAGGTACGAAGACCGTATTCGAAATTTTTAGAAATGTACATATATTTAGGTTTGCCCCGTGTAGTTTACTTATTGAACGAGAGAGAAGATAAAATAGAGGCAAAAATATACATTTGACTAATTGTGTGAAAGATGCTTAGCTTTTGAACAACTTTCCGATTAGGTCAAAGATTAGAGGTTTTACGTTTGAATACGATCAATTATAGTCTTAATTGTGTTGCGACCTTGTTAATCTCATCGCTTCAACTCTTTAGAAATATTGTAGTATAATAAAAATTAAATATTCTTAAAATACTTTACTGAATAATTTCGTAATCTAGGACTTTGATTTATAAGATTTAAATATTCAAAATAAACAAAGATTTGGTTTTAGTTATATTTTAATACAGGAAAAATTAGTAACAGTGAAATGAAACTTTTTCAATTGGCAATGAGTGCTAATTTTACATATAGTTGATATGATATCAGATGCTTATTTTAAATGAGTTTATTCAACATTTTTAAGAAATTTACAGATATATGGAATTTTTATTATCCATAGAGAGTGACGATTTAATGACGCAATAATTTTACAATATAATCGAAACATATGTTGTTATTAAATATTCAGTAGCAAGATAATAAATGTAAATTGTGACAGCCCGTTAATTTACAGATTTTTAACCTCTTAATATATAAACTAATTAATTCATAATTGTTCTTTCTCAAATACTTAATTATTTATATACAAATATACACTTTATAAATTTAATTGGTAAAGTAATCTTTTCCTACTTTGCCATTCATTTTGTCACCATTTTAACAAAATACAGTAGAACCATCCATATTTGGATTAATAGGGACACAACAGTATTCGGGTAACGAAATTCTCGAACTATAGAACAATCGCTTTTCTGATATTAAATTTCATTTATTAAAAAGAGTTTTATTAATCAACCATTGCTGGTTTTAAAATTTGGGCTTGTTTTCAATTTTCTATTTGAGTTTTCTCGCATAGTATATGTATATATTACTCAAAATTATTTGTTTATTTCGTTTTGAAACCATTGAATTATAATGTTATTTACACTTTTACTCCTTGGTGTCATTAAACTTATTCTAGTAATATTAACGCCAGAGGAATTTATATCCTCATTGTTTACGATTGTAAACTTCCCAATCTCAAGTATTCTTGTTCATTTTCTTATACTTTTTTTTACACTTTGATTATTTCGTATGTTACGTCAACACTTAGAAACAGAAAAAATACAAATTATTAATTAATATAGTTAATATTAAAAGCTATAAATTTACTATAATTTAAATACTGAAAATAATAAATTTCTTCAACTCTACAATGTGCGCAATGGTAGTTGGAACAGAAATAATTATGCAACAAACGGGTTGCACACTTTCAAAGTGTCCGTTTCAAGCTCGAATAATTAACTCTTATTTTCCTTTTTTATAATAAAATTTGTGTACCATTATTAATATCTTTTTTATTTTTGTAATTTATAATAGGCGATGAAAATATATGTATTAATTGTCACTTACACAGTTTAGGTGAAATAGTAGCAGTAATTAGATGCAGTGTATATGTATTTTCCTGCATTATGTGGAATGAATCCTAATCAAAAAAATTAAGTACAAAATTAATAATACACGCTATCACAATAGTAATTATACAAAATACGAAATAATTGAAGAACTTGATTATAATAGAAAAAAATTAGCAAGGATACTTGGTGTCGAGAAGTCTCCACTCATAGATATTACATATGTAGGTTCCTAAAATTAGAAAGAAAAGCTGAGAAATTATGCTGCTACTATTCAGTAGTCTAAGTCGACGACAAAGAGACAAAATGGATCTTTGATCTGTGATACGCGAAAATGTTTTAAAGTTGAATAAAGAATTAAATAAGGAGTCAATCCTTAAATCCAGTAATGCTTTATTAACAACACTCTTGATTTTTATCTGCAGAAAATTAAATTTAACATTAGAAAAGTAGTTGCACTGTTATCAAGAAATTTCTCAGATATTAGCAGAAGGAGTACAAGCTTAATGAATTCAAAGAGCAAAAATGTAGACTATATCAAATTTCAATAATTTCTGACAACAAAAAAACAAAAGCGTACTAACTTTTAGATCCATAAAAGTTAATTCTTGATTAACAAATGAATTAAATATAATAGAAAAAAAGTTCTGTTATTTAAAAATTCTACTATTCGGACACTTTTGTCTCCTTACTAGTTCAGAGGCAGATGCTACTGTATAATTATTGTACTCCAGTTTACCATCAAACTAAATATATCATCCATACCTGCACTTTTAGGTATAACATTCCATAATGTACGTCTTTAGTTGGAAAGTGTGTCAAGGCCCTTGACAGAAAAAGAATGCTCTGAAACACACATACATACTAAAAGGTAATTTGGTACTTTACCTGTTATGTCACTAGGTCGGTCTTGTTTGGCGACGATTAGTGACGGATGGATCCAAAGAAAAATTACGTAGTTCTTGAAGTGTGTAATGGACTGTAGTTTTGAGTAGTGTGAATGATAGACAACGCCTTGAAGTTGAAGGAACTTGTGTGATGTTCGATAGATCATTTAGATTATATGTGTTCTACAGGAGTTCACTTATTTCTGGCTTGTCTGTCGTGTGTTACTTGCGAGAATGTTACAAAGTTTAGAGTTTATAAGAACATTTATTGTTCTATTGGTTGAGATAAATGATGGGAGTTGCAAACAGTTTTCTGGTAGCGAGATGAATTATTGCCTCATATGCCGGATACTTGGACCATATGGTCGCCAAACGTCGAGGTCCCATGGCCTCTTACTTGGGGTACGGGGTCGGCAATATACTACTTTTCCTTTGAAAATAATTATACCAATGAAACAGTACTTCACAGTTTAATATTATCGTATCTGTTCTTTGTATTAAAAAAAAGAAGTAAAAATGAATGTATTAAAATTTCCTAACATTTTATAACATGTAATATGGTTTTGCATTCGAAAACATAGGAAATACTTGACATACATAAATATCTGAAATACGTGATTTTGGAGAGAAAGGATAGAGAGACGAAAATATCATTCCTAAAAATGCCTGAAGTTTAGATACAGTCTGTGAAACTGTACTAAATCATGCAAAACTTTTTAACAACTTTTTAACAATCTACAATCTGTTCGAGAAAATAAAATAGTCATTAAAGTTTATCCTTCGCGTTTGTACCATGGTTGTACATTTTATGTGTGCATTATCGATAACAGATAACTTTGTTTAATCATCATTTCAGCATTGATACCATATGAATTGTACTAGACGAAATCTATTTCTTTTCTCAGAAATTTAATATGTATTACATTCCGTATATAATCATCGAAATCCTACAAAATTAATTATAACACCACTAAAAGATGATTATACGGTGAATATTTAGAAATCTAGTTCTGAAAGTAAAAACAACGTTATATATAAAGTAAGTTTGCAGTAAGAGGTATATTTATTACTGATCATGGCTTGTGAGATATCCAAATTTGCGATGTTAACTTAGTTTATTGCTATTTACCTAAATATTCATTTCCTATAAATGAATTTTCGTAATTCTCTGGTACTTATGACTCTCACTCTCAATGTATATTTTATAACTAAGATATTAGTTATATTATTATATTAGTTATTATATGACTGTCTAATCCATGAAATAAAAATAACGACAAGTTACAAGAATCCTCAATTTACTTTCCTAAAAGTAATGTATAAAATAATGTCTAAAAATATTGGATAATATCGGATAACGCTGAAATGGCATTAAGAAAAGTGCACTGGTATACTGGGAAAATTATAAAATGCAATTGTACTTTCTATTCTTGTTTTTATGAAACCCTAGGATTATTTTGAACATAGAAAATGCAGGGGAAGGTAATTAGAAGTTAAATACGTTTCGAGGTATTTTGCTATCTTTGTAAATTACACTTTTTGTTGAACAATATAATAAGTCTTATTATTCTGTAACTTTTTACCCATATAATATGAGCGAGGCTTTTAATGAGTATATTATTGACCCTCTGTCAGATTATTCGATACATTCAGAAGATTCTGACATACAAGTCGAGGACAGTGATAGTGATATGGGTCCAAGGAGAATATCAAGAGCTGTTCCATTACAATATTCGAGTGATTCCGATGATTCTAGTAATAGCGAAATGTCCACAGAATGACGAATATGCAATCAAAATATTTTAAGAAAATGTATAAGTTTTAAATATTTTCTTTGGCTATTCATTGTTCGGAAACAAGCGAATGAAGCCAGCCCTCAAGCTTCAAATGTCTCATATGCCGCCGGTGCTCAATGTCTTAAAAAATTTTCCGTCCTTTACTGCGTCGAGTGTGAAAAACCCGAAGTTGAAATTCGAAAAACTCACATTACTACAACACCTTTCGTCTGCTACCGCGTGTCAGGAATTGACTTTAACTCAAGTAACCATTTTTGTCAATCCAATTTTCTCAGAACACCGCTTTTGACCACGGTGGGCAACATAATAAAGTTACGAAGTTATGAAGTTCCAATCACTGCGAAATTTTTTGAGCACGTGTCCAAAACATGTGGCTCTGGCACTAACCACTGGCTGGGAACACAAAAATTCAGAAAATTTCCAAAAAATTATTTCTTAGGAACAATTGATGATTTCTCTTTGAACTTATTTGAAGCTCTAAATTTTTTAACTACGGTTAGTGCGATAACCACATTGTTTGATATTTTTTATCTCAATTTTTGTAGAAGTAGTTTAAAGATAAAAGTAAAGTTTGTAAAAGTTTACAATTCTTTCAATCATTTTCTATGAATTTTTAAGGAAAGGTTATTATAGAGGTTAGGTAATACTGGTCTGCTCCCTTAAACAATTAAACTTAACTTAAAATTAATCATCAATTCACCTATTAAAACTGAAGGTTGTAAGAGGTACAATAAAGTTATAAATACCATTTTAGTAAATACAATAACAACATAGTGATTTCAATGTATTTCATATAATAGTGAATTTTCAAGTAAAATATCTCGAAAAACATTAGGTTTTAGATAACTTTCTCTTGTATCTTGAATACGTAATCTGACACGAGAGATCAATTTATGCAAAGGATCATAGAACTTCATTTGTTGCGTTCCGAACACTGCCACTCTCGTGGTTGGAGTTTAACGGGGTTGTAAGGCCCGCTACGCTAACGCAACAGCGTTGAAGGGATGCAATCTACTGTAATTTAATTGAGCTAGACTTGGTTAGGATTAAAACGTGGACTGACATGGTTGTGATGGATTTGTCTCGAGTGCTTTCGATTTGAGAGAGAACTCCTTCGATTACTGTCTCGGTGACTTTATAAATTCATACGTGTTCTGATTGGCTGGTATGAAATATACGTGGTGGGTGCGTGTTTTTCTATTGGTTGTGAGTAATGTTAAGAGTGTGTATCAGTTTCGACGTTTTTCGGTGCTGGTGAATGTTTAAATAAATTGGACCGCGATGACCATCGTCTCAAGGGTAATTTGTTGACCCTTGTTAAGGTTAACTGAAATGGTGGCCGGGTGAAAATAAATTTCCGTGAGTCAAGAAACGCTAACAACAACAAAATAGACCAACCCCCCACTTGACTTGGGACGTTCGGTCCTAGAGATGCAACATCACCTAATATCGTGGTGATATTAGAATTGAAATGGCTATAACAATCCAATAGGATTTTCCTCTCTTATTTATGTAAAAAAATTAGCTCACCACGATAGTCAAAAATATCAATAAAATTGAATTTTTCAATCAAAACCTATTAGAATTGAAATGGCTATAACAATTCGATAGGATCTTTCACTCTTATTTATGTAAAAAAATTGGCTCACCACGATATTAGTTTGAAACAAAACATGTAATTGCACTTTGCAGTTGCACTGATAATGTGGAAAAATTGCTCGATTAGAGAATAGATATATGTAATTATGAAAAAATTATACAAGACGATAATAGAGCATATTAAATAGCACAAATTTTGTTTAGAATTTTTTCTTAATCTTGCTTGCATAGAGTTATAGTTCATCCCAGTTACTAAAATAACCCTATATATTTGGAGAATATAATTGGTGACCCACGGTCCTCGCTACGAATAACGTTATCCAGCACGAAGGAGATTCAGACAGAGGTCCGTGCAAAATGACGAGGTAGTAATACGTATGCGGTATTGGCCGGCTGGTTTATTGAATATTATTCCGTCGCGGAACAAAGACAGGCCTGGATGACCCCGTTACGGCCTTCCAATGGTTAAATTCTGAATGCCCGAATGACAAGTCTATCGGAATTTTCTGACATGTTATATTGTCGGTGCATATCGTTAGAAAACTTTCTGTTTACTGTTTCGACTAGTCCCAGGCACGCGAAGCAATACCACCCTTATCCAATGGGGTTAGGGGACGGAACTTGAGATTCGACTACCAAAGGGCCTACTATAGTCAGCCTATGTCCGCGTGAGTGGTACCCTTAGACCTCGGCCAGCTAAGGAGCCATAAACGTATATATTCCAGAAGCGGTCATTTTCGATAAAGTCACCAACGCGCGAGTCATCTTCGTACACGTCACCTTGAGAGAAGAGTTCCTCCACCACGGTCTTCGGTGAGGGGTTTTCCCACTTTTTAATGTGACCGTTTCACGGACCAGGGAAGCGCCCTTGATCCTATTTAACTTACCAGGACACCGTTAGCCCTTTGGTAGACTCCCGATTTTCCCTAGTCCGATCATTTGAAAGATCGAGGTGTCAGTCGTTCTTCCATCTTTCGACTTTAACGTTCAAGTCAGCCTCTAGTCATTCTTACGTCTTTCTGCTCTCACGTTCTCTGACTATCTAACGTTTTTCGGCTACCTTTAATTTTCGTGAAAGGTTGCTACCGCCTGTGTTCAACTCGGTTGTAGTCTATCGTTCGACAGTATTTTAGCCATCCTTTTTCTTCGGAAATATCGAACTAGTTGTTCAAAATTAATTTGGTGAGCAATATTAACAAAGAGAAGCGTAGCGGATTTACGACCCGCCAGAATTTCCCGAAGAATACAAACGCTACGAGACAAATATCGATCCTTTTATAACAGGCTGATAATATGCCAGTGGAACACTTCGAAAAAATGCATAGGCTATGCGGTGTTATAATTATGTTTCACCAGCCATTCAAATAGAAAATTTTTCACGCTTCTGATAATATTTGTTTAACTTCTGTCCTTCCGCGAGTTATATTTTCTTTAGTTACTGATATTGTCGCATGCTATGAAGGTCAACAAAAGCTGGTTATTTTATTGCCAGCAGTCATAGTCAGCAATTATCGAGCAGATGGTCAACGCATATGTCAAGGGAACATTGGGAGCCACATTCAATACTGTTAGTTGCAGATGCGTCTAATTTCACCAACGCAGGTGTCTAGAGACAAGATGCTACTACCCCTACCATTTATCATGTATGTATATACATAGTTCAAGATGTAATAAGCTACAAATAGCCAGTCAATTTATCATACTGCCACCATCAATTTTATGATTATAAGGAAGATCGTCGCATATAACAATATTCTCGAGATATTGCTATTTAAAATTCTGAACTTCAATTCATCTTATTACTATTCGGCTAAATTACATCATTTTCTTTTATTTTTTATTTTGAAGACGTAAAATATAATTTTCTTTATCTTTTCCAAATAAATGTGTAACTCGTATATTTTTGTAATCCAATTAATGAAAAACAAAAACTGAATTTAGTGTCTAAAAAAGCAGTTGATCAAGTATTAGACGTACCCTAATAGCGAAATATGCTTGAAAACCGTCATGCTGATATCACATTCGAATTTGATATTCATATGGTACATCTTCTACAAGCTCCGACAACGAATCTTCTAAAAACGATAAGTACTTGTCACTATTTAAAGTACCTTCGATAAAAAGAGGTTCAACAAATTCTGTTTGCAATTATTCCGCATTAAACGTTAACGTTTTATGATTGACGGTCCATGACGGTTCACTTGTTGCAAGCAACGGAAGTTGTCGCTGTACTTGATTGTTGTTTGTAAACGATAATTTATCAGTATAACAGTATGTTATCGAAAAATAACGTATTGGTCTCCAATTGTCGTAATACTGATTAATGAAATACAATACGATAATAAATGTTCTCTCCATGAAGTTCTTGATGAAACGATGAATTGTATGGATGATGAAATGAATGCGATATAAATTCGAAAAACATTCAATTTCGATAATGAACAATTATTCACAAGTTGTCAAGAGTTAATTTACGGATTCATTGCTGTCTATGACACTCATATGTGTGTATGCATTTTTATTTTACATTGTTTATTAGTTAATTAGTTGTTAATTAGTATGGGATATGTTGTTTATTGTTTTTTAATTAACCATCTGTGATACAGTTCACTGTAGAGTGCAAAATTACGGCGCGTTAGCAACTGTTGTAAGAAGCATTGACTTGTCCACAGACGCATAGACTCGCACGGAACGGTACTCTTGCATGCCCATTGTCAGCCAAGTCTTATATGTTGTTTAATTACCATAAATATTTTGTTAGGAAAGTACAAATGTATAATATTAATATTATATTATATTTATTATAAAATTATATTATATTAATATTAATATTATCATATTAAATGTACATATTAGTAATACGTATATTAAAATTTACTTCTATTATTACTAATGTTAAATGTTACAACATGTATTTGTTGCATATTTTTTTGTTTTCAATGAAGACACGTAGATTACAGTTCGTATAACAGTTATTCAAAAGCTTCGATAACATACACATAAACAACGCGTGCGCACGCGAGTACCTACACACATACACATGTACATAAACGTAAAAAAGTGAAAAAAGAAAAACAAAAGGAATAATCAAAAAGGAATCATGTTACGAAATAAGATAAGAAAATTGTAGAAGATTGAAATTTCTCTACGAGATTTTCAGAAATAGAAATACATATATAAGTAAGAGTATGTGCTCATGTTTCTTCTAAATAATTATCCCTTTTTAATTTTTGTACATACATATACAACAATTGCGTATATGTGGTATAGGGGAATGAAAAGAGTATTTGTCGTAGCGAGTGACAGGTGGCACTATGAATGACATAGTAGAGAATCGAATGACTGTCGGCACGATTGATGAGTGTTCGGAGGGGTGAGACTGCGGATCGTGAGAATGGTTTTATTAAATAATCAGCAGTGCATGAAGAGCGAACGATTCCGTACAAATGGTTTTAGAATTTTTGAGTGTTTGATAATGCGCAGAATGTATGAACATCAAAGGGGATACTAAATGATGCGAGAGTCAGAATGCAATTGCGAGAGTGATAAGATGGTTATGCGTTAGAGCTGGTCAACAATCTATGTGCATTTATTTAATTAATATTAAATATAGTAAACCTACATATATGTACATACCACAATATTTTGCTAACCCCTTTGTCATCTATGCATAACATGTTGCATTCACCTTTTTCTTAAAGCATTATAGATTAGAATCGGTTTGATGCAAGTTTCCTGTTTCTTTAACCGAAAGAGACAAGAAATATGACATTGCCAACATGTGCGTCATCGTGGACACGTTGGGTGTCGCTGATACAGACGAACCAAAT
Organism: Eufriesea mexicana; assembly: GCF_001483705.2. Classification (NCBI taxonomy): domain Eukaryota; kingdom Metazoa; phylum Arthropoda; class Insecta; order Hymenoptera; family Apidae; genus Eufriesea; species Eufriesea mexicana. The sequence goes on from NW_016920721.1 coordinate 67,982, forward strand.
GTGCCTTTCGTTTTTCACACCACACCGATGCGATGTAGCAAAAGTGTAGTCAAAGATTAAAGCTACTCTTCAGTTCATTCGTCTTTCTTTATCTATTACAGGTAACCCTCCTATAACACGGTAGATAGGTTCCCAGAAAATGCCATGTTGTGTGAAACCGTGTTGTATGAGACTTAGACGCAGTATGAAAAGGGGGGTTACGTTCCGAAAATTTACTAAAAACAAATTTTTTTTAATTCTACATAAACAACTTAATTTTTATTAAAAATATAAATGTATGTACAACACAAAACAAGAAAAAAAATTATTTTAATTTAATGCAACTTTAATTTAATAAATTTCTTCGTCGTCACTGCTCATGTAGAAGTACAGTGTTGTACAAAGGTTTTTGCAATTTTCTTATCTTGTTAGAGCGAAATCGTGTTATAGGATGCCGTGTTGTAGGAGGGTTCCCGCATTTTATGAATCCTGTTATAGTGAAACCATGTTATAGGTTGCCATGTTGTAGGAGGGCTACCTGTATTCTGTTTATTTTTTGTATGTTATATACAGGAGACCTGATGTAGAGCAGATGTTAGGTTGTAGAACACGTTATAAAAATCATGTAGCGTGAAGTTCAGATTACACGGAAACAAAACAAGGTTACAATTAGGGTTCCCGAAGTCATTTCTGCAGAACAAATAATTTTTCTATTTATTTAAACCATTATTTATTCTATTCACGTCTACTTTATCAGGTATCAAAATGAAAATATATTACAAAATAGAAAATAAAATTAAACAAAGTATAAGACAGTGTATCGCGTCCACAGGTCACTATTCGGCACGAAGGACCAAACAATGTCGCGTGTGAGTGAATTCTGTGGAAATTTGACGGGTTGTAAGGTTGTTAATATTGGACAACTGTTTCAATTAGCACGAACAAAAAGAAAATCTCGGCTGAAGTCGAACGATAGACTCTTGTACGACAATGGGAAACTGAACTCTTGGATATCTCCATTGGTAAGCTCGAACTGTTTTCTTCGGGGTTTTGTTGACAAATGACCTGCTTGAGGATTCGTTTGGAACTGTGCTCCTCGATTTTCCTAAGATCGGTCTTAGGAAAAATCGGGAGCTCGCCAAATATTATTGGCTGATTGAACCAAGGGCATTTCCTTGGTTTGCAAATTGGTCACCTTGAAAGAAGGAAAGATACTCCCAAACGAAGACGGCGATGGAGGAAACCCACTCCTTCAAGGTGATGTACGAGAGGTCCACCCAACGGCCCCTCGCTAAGGGCCTGGAGCTTCCAACGTGTGCGGACCACGGAGCCCTTAGGCCTATTGTCAGTCAAGTTTTAAGAGCCGTTGCCTAATTTCATTAAAATAGGGTTTTCAAGGATTCTCGTGTTCCGCGACACGAGAAGTCATAATAAAAGTTGTAGTTTTAATCTTTCTTAATTTATTAATTTATCTTTTTAAAGAAAAATTCCGATGCCGAATTGTTTGACCCTAAAGACCTGGCTGTTGGAAGATCGTAATGGTGACTTCCTTGTTCCACGACGAAACAGACAGACAATTTATACCTATGTAACTATAAATGAGTACACTATATTACATTAACACTTGATACAATTTATCAGTCACGTTATGTCGAAATTGTGTTTTATAAGTACTATGTTTTCCAAGGTTTACCTATATTTTCACTATTTTTTAAATTTGTCGACTTACAATTAGGCATTTTGATTTTTTAACATTAGATATTTTGATTTAAACGATAAAGCAAGGAATAGTTTACAAAACGATTACGGAGCATCGAATTACACTATCGTTGCATCTCTGATATCTACGGTGGAATTGTGTAGCAGTATAACTGACAAACTGATATTCTGATATTCGAAACTCTACAAAGCATTGTAAGTCGGATTACCAGAGATGTACAAAGAGATTCCAACAAGCCTGCCACAGAAAGCAGAAAGCCACTGTTGAGCGGTCAACCACGGTGTAGTAGCTGAACGTAATGGTGAGAATTCACCAATGTTTTACACCCAATCCAAACATCCTGACAGAGACGTACTATCGTTTCCTGAAAGCGTACAGGACTAAATCGAATTTATACGTGATCTGGTCTACTGCTTGTAAAAGAAACAAAAATCAAATAAGAACATTCAGAGTCGACTTAGAAAGGAGGGAAAACAGAGGTCTAATTTGCTGTTAATTACGTTTTGTTCTTTTTATCTGACCGATAGTGGAACAATTTATTTCGCGCAATTCATGCCGAGTGTTTAATCTACGACAAAAATATAATAGATTCCTTTCTTTGGCACATTCACCTTATATTAATTCATCAATACTATCTTAACACATTGCGCACGGGTGACGAGATATCTCGTTTTCAAGTTTCTTCGACTCAATCGATGATTTAAGGAATTAAAAAGTAGATTTTCTTGTTAACTTACCAGGGTAACGAAGTCTCCCATATATAAAGTAATATTTAAGAATACCTTATGTGAATGTAATATCAAATGCGAATTAAAAAAGTGCATATATGCATCGTATAAAGTGTTTCTGGGTCGCCAAAAACGCGTTGCACGAGCAGAGTGCCGTACGCAATGTATTAATACGTGAAATTTCACCCCATTGTTGGATACCTACTCTTTATTGCGAGAATCACTCTTTGTTAAGCATTTATGAAGTTAAAAAGTGTCATTCGACCTTTTCGATATAAACCTTGTTATCCTCGATATAGATCCACTCAGCAGTAGCATATATATTAATCAACAATTAAGCTTTAATGCTACTGACCTGCACGTGGTCTGCTAAAAGCCTGATCAATAGATGCTTAGAAAATATAAGACTGCACATTTCACGATTTTCAACCTTGTCAACCCCCCAATCATCCTCAATAACACACTATCGTCAACACAGTTAATAATACACATTTTTCTACCTCTGAGAAAAAGTACTTCGACTAAAAAGAACCCATTTGAAAAATTAAAAAGCGATTAAAAATTATAACTCTACTAAACAAAAATAAAATTAACAATGCATGTGTCTAAGCAAATATTCCCACTCTATAATCTAGAATAGTGTCTTTAGTGAGAACACTTTCCTTTGATTCCTCTCATTGACCTAATTGGCTGTTGGTTAGGTTTGGGTGACCGCAGGAATCTTCCCGTTTGACTACGTAGCTGACTCGAATGCCAAGCCATCATAGTCTTGAAAATTAAATGTCTTAATAGATTAGAAAGTAACAGCTAATTAATTTAAGTATTTATTGTACGTATTTTAAAATTAAAAAAGTAAGTACTATACCATTGTACAATATACTACCTAAGGAAAGAATTTGAAATATTCCTACCAAATTTTTGTAACACTTTCTGTAAACCTGTAGAAGACATTAAAACGTGCATAAATATAATGTTACAGTACGTAAATTGTATGAAAAGGTACAAAAATATTACGCGACAGTAAATAAAACACGAAAAACGTGTACTTAGGAAAACTGACAAGTAAAAGAATAAAATATGTTGAAAAGATTGTGTAACTCTCAACTGCATAAAAAGATCTAAATAAAAAGCGAGATTTTTCGAAATAAATTGAAAAATGAAGGATTCACAGGAATAAGCGAGAATTAATTATACGTCACGTAATATCGATAAATACATTACTATAGTACTTGTAACGATACGCTAATTTATGAAATACATCTATGATATCATGAAAAGTTATTGCAAGAAAAATTCGAAAATACACAAGACACTTTAACGTGAAAAGATACGACACGGGCCAGGGAACACTCACTTCATATCTTACCAGTTGACAGCTAAAAGTCTTGCACAACCATCTATTTTCTTTTATTCCCTTCCAGAAATGTTATTTCTACTTGGCAGAGTAGTGTACTTTATTGTAACTCCATTTTTAGAAAGATTTTCGTATAAATTTTCGTCAATGGAACTTCAATGCTTTTATTCTAAATGATCATCTGGCAATTACCTAAAACGTATTGATATTTTACAATTTTTGTAATAAGAATTACTCTGTATTATAACTATGTCGATAAATTTCTTCCAAACTGTTACACATGGCAAGAATGAGCCCAAATATTTAGGAACTTATGTAGAGAAAAAGTGAAAAACTCTTTAAACTTTACGTTATACTTATTGTTATTTTGTAAACATATAAACCTATGTAAAAATAATTTTTGAAAAATCAAATTATTAAAATAAAAATTAATTTTTAGGCGTGGTACCGCTACTTATTCAATTGGAAATCCATTTTGGCACCTTACATAAATGATATGATTTCATCAATCAAAATTTAAATTACTAGTTATATAAATTTCAAACAGTTGACAATTATTAAAGCAAAACTTTTGTAGGCGAAAAATTGTACGTACAATTGCGTTGAAGATAAAACTCGTTGAAATTAGCCAATGATATATATACGTAAATGCACATACGTACAATGCACAATGCGCATATATTCGTATATGCATTATTTCAATCGTTAACTTATCGAAACCTGTAATATGTCACACAATAATTCGTTTCAAATTTCTCAGCTATTCCAGGTAAAATAATTTATGTTCCAGATTAGAGTGAGATTTCAGCCTTGAAATAAATTCAGCCTGGAATTGCGAGTTAATATTGATGAAATAAATGGAATAAACACAATAGAAGTGACAATTCAATTGGTATCTTCGATACATACAATATCGAAGCAGTATATAGTATTATAAATATCCTATTATTTCATTTGATGTATAATAATAATATTTCATTATTTCATAATATATACTATTATGTCGATACGTAGATATTTCCTTCTAACACTGTGCATACGTTTGAAGAAATAGTAGATTTTAGAAAGAGTTTGCAGAAATATTTGATCCGAGAGTGCAAAGAACTCTATTCTATCAAGATAATACACTCAATCCTCTTATACTCCACTATTTCGATGTAACATGGTACAAAAATTGCAACAATCTTCGTAGTACCACATTTCCTTATGGTTTATACTTATTTAATAAACTTGAATAATTCTTATATTATGCGAATACTTCCATTCTACTGTTTTTGTTTTTATATCAATTCTTATAGGTGGATTGAATATATTTACATCCAAAATTTGAAAACAAAGAAGATTTAGTTTTAAACATTTCAAAATCTGGTATAACCAAATGTACACATCGCATAATAGCTGTAAACATGTTATTACTTATAAATGGAAAAATATCTAAGTCAGAATTAGCAAATAATAATTATTTTAAAGAGTTGATTGAAAAAGATTATTTATAAAATATTGCTTTTTATTCATATGGGACGCAATCATCAGTGAAATAAAAAAATTTTTCTGAAGAATAGAATGATTAAAGAATTCCAATTTTTACCTATTCTGGTTACGAATAACCACTAGAAATGATTAGAATTTCTTTCGGTTACGGGTAACTGTAATATATAATGAAGATTAGTTTCATTTACGAATAATTATTATAGATGACCAGTATGGGTAAATATTATCAACAAAGAACACTATTTCTCATTAATTTTGGTTACCATCAACCTTTATTGCTATTATGGATAATTAGATTATGAATTATGGTAATTAGATTTCTACACCAATGGTATAGAATTAATTATGCAGCACATTAAGCAATGAAAGGAAACGAATGTTTATGAAATATATTAAATACTAAAATATTATATTACATATTGAATAAAAATATAGCGTTTTAATACTTCAATTGTAATGATTTATAACAAGCGAAATAGAATCCTGGTTACAGTAATTCGTAAGTAAAAACAGTGTCTATCATGTATAATGATTACTCGTTCTAGAAAACAATTTTAGTAATCAAAAAGCATTTTTATCATTTTAATCATTTATAATAATTATTTGTAACTGAAATAATTTAAAGGAAAATATAATTGTTACATTATAATATTTTTTTTATTTCAGTTTCAACAGTTGTGATCTCTAATTTTAATCGATTAAAATAATTTCTTATACAATACAATTTTAGTTTCGAAAAATGTAGAAAAGAAAGAAGAGAAAGGACAACGGCTTCGTTAAATTTCTAAATATAATTTACGTTTCGAATTTGAAAAAATTTGCAATTCTTTAGGAGGAGAATTTCAGCCTGCTCTCATGCAATGATAAAATCAGTCTCTTTTAACTAATTCAAAAATTTTTCCCAAAGTGCTTGGTTTGAAAGAGGATACCCAGAAATATACCCCAGAAACGCAGCAAGTTTTAAAATCCTATAGATGTCTGTTACTTCAGGAATGAAAAGCATGCAGCCTAATGTAATATCCACCTATATGTAGCTTTCATGAAAGTGGCCGCTCTTATGCAATATGCATAATGTAACGAATATTTCTATTTGAAACATTTTCATGAAAAATGTTATTATACCAATTAATATAATTTTCAGTGTATCTCTTTTAGTATAAATTTTCCAAGTTATAAATAAATGAAAAAGAAAAAAATATTCAGGAAGCAAATGTTTAAATATTGCTTCATTATCAAATAATTTTATTAGTGGAAACTTTTTTAATTTGTGAAAATGGATTTTTAAATACGAATTTAATTAACAAAGTTTTTGGTTACTTAACAAGAAAAATATAATATTTTAATTATTTATATACACACGATAAAAGCTTATTTAAGATTATTACATTAATTTATGAAGCACAAAAATTCAATTTGCTTCAATTATATGACTTATTGTTGGTTGTGAGAGTAACTTAAAAAACACGAATTTATTGATAATTATTTTTTGCATAATTTTATATATGTACATGCGAAAGAGATGGAATTTTTATTTAACATTGTTTTAATGTTATTGATTATTCTGTAGATATTTCACGAAAATTAAAATTCTGCATTTTCCCCAGGGACTGATTTTATATTCTGAAGCCGTATTTTTATACTAATAAAACGTACGTTTGTATTACTAATGACCTACTGTCCTTGCATATAAAGTACCATAATATTTTTCAATTTTTTACTTTCTTCTCTTATTAGTAATATCTAGATTAATAAAAGTAAAGTAGGAGGTATAATAATAAAATATTAAAAAATTAAATAATATATTTAATAATTCAAAAAATGATTTAAAAATTCGAAGAAAATGAAATATTTAAACAAAGTTGGTACTTAATTTTGTGCATCATAATGTTGATAATATTGACGGATTCGTATTAATATAACACGTGTAAATTATAAATTCACGTTATTACATGTGAATTTGCATTGCCGAAACACTGGTCATTTATTGGTTATTTCATACTTGTATAGGTTATTTCATTAAAGTTATTATCCGAGTACATTACTCATCGTTAACTAGATTATTACGCACTCTCATTATTTCTATTTACATTAACGAGTTACTTTATCTCTTCCGGCTGGTTAATTTTAATATAACGGTTCATAGGTATTATAACATGGAGTATAACTATAAATAATAATTTTAGAATTACTAATTATAATAATTGCTTTAGCTTAAGACCACATTACAGGCAGTGTATCTCATTATAACGTCTTTATGATAATATTTTCTGAAATATTAGTTATTTAGAAGAACGTTTCTGATAATAAAATTTAGTTTATTTCATGAGGGACATTTTATTGTAAATGTTTATAAATACTATACATATGTACAGTATTTATCTACAATATCTCAAATAAAATAGTGGCAAAGATATATTTTATTTTAATGTATTATTTTTATATATTTCTTTTAACACATTTCTAGTTATTTCATGAAAGAAAATTTAATACTATCCCCGAAAAAACCTATCTGACTTGATTACTTTATTCTTCAGACAAAATGCACTAATGTACTTGGGTAGCCTCGATCGATGAAGGTTAGGTCGATGTTCAAAAATATATTTGCAAAAGATTATGTTCGAATTTCTAAAAATAACAAGGTACACATATGGAAATCGATGCGGTAACAGATGTTTATGTATGAGATGGGAAAAACTTCACGGTATCAAACATTTGACATATATGTGTGGGAGACGAAGATAGTAAAACGTATAAAGGTATTTGGATATAAGCAACGGAATATTGCGAAATGCTAAAACTTTAAACGTATTTTCCATGAAAATTTGTTTTTCAAAATGGCGGCCATGATGTCTCAAGACCTAATAAACCAATCAGCACAGAATTTTGCAGAAATATTTAGTAAAAGCGAGGCTATAGCTGTTACTAAAGTTACCTAAAAATTTGCATTTCTTATATTTTTATCCAATAAAAAAGAAATGACAAAATTGACAATTAAAATTCAGGGAGTTTCTATTTTTCTCTTTATTAACATTTATCATATATTATAGTTCCAACTATAGATACAGTTATGCTAAGGAGAAATATTATTAATTTTTTTATTTGACATAACCAGGAAAGAAAAACTATGAACGTAATTGAACACAATTATTTTGTGTTTGAATTTTTGTTTAAATGAGTACAGATAATGGCATGTAGCACACACAATTTTGATTTCCTTTTCAATGAAAAAATTGTGCTTCTTGCTAAAGCATGTACAAATAAACTCTCAAATTTCTGAAATGTAGAATTGTATAGTTCTTTTTATAATAAACAATAAAAATACAACGTGTTAAACTAGAATAACTCCTTAATATGACAATATCGCTTTGTTATTGTAATGAAGATGGTTGTTTATGTATACATAGATACATATAGATATTATTTGAGAGCAAGAATTACAGATAGGAATGTGGAGGAAAGGAGTACGAATCGCAGAGACTTATTGTATTTATTTCATTGCAAATTCTTTCTACAGGAAATGTGTGAATTTCTCTTTTCCAGTGTCCAAATATTTTTCTGCACTCTTAAAAAATTTTCAAAATTTATCGTCAGATCAACGTATCATCTATTATACCAGTTATTCCTTCTTTCATATTACTTGTAGTGGGGAAATGATATATTGCTTGGAATACACGAATGAAACATGCATTCATTATGTATACATACATACATATAGATGTTATTTGAGAGCAAGAATTACAGATAGGGATGCGGAGGAAAGGAGTATGAATCGCTGAGATTTATTGTATTTATTTCATTGCAAATTCTTTCTACAGGAAATGTGTGAATTTCTCTTTTCCAGTGTCCAAATATTTTTCTGCACTCTTGAAAAATTTTCAAGATTTATTGTCAGATGAACATGTCATCTATTATACTAGTTATTCCTTCTTCCATGTTACTTGTAGTGGAGAAATGATATATTGCTCGGAATACACGAATGAAAGATGTATTCATTCGTTCGTACATATTTTTGTAAAATTTGATCCAAACGTTGATTTATGCTATGTGTCAAAGAATCATGGAAATCGGTGAGCTGTATACTAATCTATATAATTATCTAAAATTCTATATTTTCGCTTTATTCTATCTTATAAATAACTACATTAATATAAGTATTACAATAAGTACATAAATATGCGTAGTTCTTAGTTTGGAATCTTTTATTAAAAATAAATTTTGTAGAAATACCATGGATTTTTGTATACATTTCGATAAATTTTGAAATAAACCTTTGTAAAGCGATACTAGCTATCAGGACTCACCAAGTGACAGGTCAACATACACATTTCTTACAACGAAATAATAAAAATTAAACTGCACGCATCTTATTAAAGTAGTCGTGTCTAGTGAAGGGATATTCGTACTGGTATACTAATCTGAGAATTTTACTGTCCCAATGCTATTTTTTTCCGTCATGGACCATGTCCAATAAAATAGGACGTAGAATCAATGAAAAATGTCAAAACCTGAAGCAATAATGTGTGAATTTTTGGTTTTGTGTGTGAGTGTGAATGAGGTTGAATGAGTGAAACTTATTTATCCTATAATTGTGCAATATATGATATAAATTTAATATGACCGAGTGCCGTCTAATGTGAATGATATTTGAAAAAATGTTCAGATGTGCCAGAACAAAACAGTTGTCTCAGAAATATCGAAGAATGAACACGTAAATATAATCGTTATCAAGAGTGAGTCCTGAGAGGAGTCAAGAGAGGGAAGAAACTTCTGAAAAGAGGGCACCGATTTATCATTTCAAATAGCTTATCATTTAAATACTTTAACTTAAATATATTTTGTGTGTTACTCGTTTAAAAGGTCTCAGATATTATTGTCCTGTATAAATATATTCAACCCATATAAAGAAACGAGATGAGACAATATGAAATGCAATGCGTCAATTCGTGACGTAATCAACCTAACGAACCTATGCGACGTACTCGTGAGTACAGGATAATCCCATGTTTGAGCATATTCGGCTAATTGTAAGCCACTCACATCAATCGATTACCGACCGATTTCGAAATATCTTACTTGCTTCGAGATTCACGTTGTTCACAGGATGGCATTGGCTATGTTCAGTCGAAAAATTAATACCGATGTGAGAAAGTATATGTCCTTGCTTCAAAGTCTTGGAACTAAACTCCCAGATAAGATCTAATTAAGATGCGTCTTACACACTGGACCATCGATCTTCGACTGGACACCGCAGCAACACTAGTCCGACAACGCAACTCCGAAGTAATATCAACGTAAGCCAATATTTGATCGAGTAGATTCTAAATCGATTTAAAAGAGGGAATAAAACATGGAATTACCGAGTACTCGACAATCCCCATATAGCGTACATGCACGTGAGCGAACAAACCACACATTAGTTCGTAGATATTAAGAGAATGCAAATCGATAATCAGTGAAACGGTCAAACACGAAAGAGCTGTGAAAAGAAAAGTTTTCGTTCAAAGTTAGACGAAATTCGTTTCTACTAATATTGCGTGCATTTGCGAGCTCGCCAAATTGCACGACCGTGTCATACCTTGAGCTTTGACTATATATCGACTTCGTAAAAGAAGGCGTTAGACTAAGTTTCTAGTTCCGTTGCTGTCAGGGGAATACTTCTGTAGATGTTGGACACGACGCAGGATTGGAAAAACCCTGCCCTCCTCGTAAGGATCGTTGGGCAAGTGTTACGATTGAGCCACGCAAGCGCAATGTATTGGCTCTACCGTACCTCTCTTATACACTATACCGGCAGGTGTCAGGGGCCAACGAACAAGGTCCAATTGTGTAGATATGGCAAGTCATACCTGACTCATCGTAAGGAGTTTTCTCCTAGACTGCGATTTGCTTATTTAACTGAATTCATCCAAATAGCGGAAATGCACCAGAAGTACATTTGTACAGATCTGTCATAATTACAGGGTAATTCGCTTATTAATGAACTTAGAAGTAGTAAAGTAGCCTAAATATCACTAGACGTCACAGCAGCGGTTCTTTGTCTTTCTGGGTAATGTGCGCAGCATTTATATTTGTGTGTGTATATGTGTAAGCAGTAAAGTTTCAAATATGAAAGTTATCTGAATAGACGGCCTGCGTTTGAATCCATTAGCGAGCGAATTACTCTGAAGCTTAAACTAATGGGTACGCATTCCTCGTAGTTCATCGATGATTTCACGATGAAGATAAATACCATGTTCCTGCAAGTTCAGTCTAGACTGTAAAATAAACGAAGAAAGCTTCGAGAAAAGTAAATCGGATTGCAATAATGTATGCACTTACCGTTTCATGGGATTCCATGAGAAGTCTATCACTGTCATATCATAAGCATAATATACATGAAGTGTATAACCTTCTCGAATATTATAATTACTATCACTATCAGTGTTATATTATAGAAAATTCTGTCTCATTCAAGAAATTTATAAACCACAATATAATGAAATATATTGACTTGAAATATTAATACCAATGAATAATCTGTAATAACAAAAAGAGAAAAAGAAATTAGCATTCACATGCATAATAATTTTATTCGTTATACAAAGTATCAATTACGCAAAAATATTGTATAATAATATAAAATGTAATTTAGTTACTAATAATATTTATATACTATTTGCAACAAGAAAATCTGTAACAAAAAAAGGAGACTTAAAAACTAATAAGATATTAGGTAATGAAACACGTCTAACAATTAAAATAAAAATTAACGTTGCGACAAAAATATTGTAGGAAAATCAAGAAATAATTAGTTTAAAAATAATTGTTAATAATTAGGATGAGTATATGCAATTATTATTAATAATTGTCAAGATAATTTAAAGGTCAGCATATTATACATAGATGAAAGCGTTTTATTTCTTACTACAATATTGTATTAACGACTTTGAAATTTAATGGCCTGGATTTAAATAACCTTATAAACAAAATTTTGTCTGACTGTTGTACTTACCTCTTGAAACTATGCAACTTTTTC
>NW_016920721.1:80328-90607 GCF_001483705.2 Eufriesea mexicana
AAATTAAATTAAAATATTTAAAGAGTAAAAAATAAATGAAACAATAATTACATTATCAAAGAATTACTTAATGAAAAGGTAGATTAATAAAATTATTAAAATAACTATTTTTAAAAATAATTAATAGGAAATAAACAAAAAAATATTAATTTTATTGAATTTTTCATAAAAATTATTCGTATAAGGTGAATAGAACAATTAAATAATTAATAAAATTATTTAAAATTTATTGCAAATGATTATAATTAAGCATAATATAAAAGAAAACTGTTAATTCAGTATTTTAAATTTTCTAATATATCTATGAAAGTTTATAGTAATAATAATTATTAATTCATTATATGTATAAAGTTATTAGTAACAGTTTTATTTTATTTTCTTAAAATCTATTTTATTTGTGAAAATGTAATTGTAAATTAAGTTAATTATTTTATTTAAATATTTGAAATTAATTTAAATTAATCTGCTCGATTTAATTATTAATATATTCGACGCCTCAATAACAGAATGTTACGAATGGACAGAATAACAGGATTATTATTATAAGTAATAATCTATTCATTTTTATTGAAATTTATACTGCGAGTTATTTGTTATAACAACCCGTACACTAATTTATATATTTTCTTAATGAAAAAGGCTATTTATCTCACAGCATTTGTTTTTCGCGTATATTTGAAAAAGTTATAATTTTAAAGTATAATTTAATTTAAAAAGTATAATTTTTTGTTTTGCAATATTAATTTCAATTGACAACCATGAATTCACTGGATTCTTCTAAAAAATAATTAGTTAAGAAAGATTTTACAATATTCATCTACTACATATTGCAACCATAGAGTATCTATGATTTATCTGGAAACGTGTAAATATCTTGACAAATGTTTTATTAAAAAAATCTTTCAGATAAGAATTGTTGAACAGCATAGGGTACGTATGATAACTATATTTATTTGACCTTTTGATGACCTTGAAAAACTTCATGGTGGTTACATTTAAATTTTTAAATTAAACTTCATATTCTTTATTACATACTCCTATAATTGAAGTTAAAACGTTTTCGAAGCACTCTCTATTCGTATATTTTGCACTAGTGAAACTCAAAATATAATATTTCAAATTTGACATTCTGCTGGCATTAACGTTAAAAGCATTTCGTAAACTGACTGTTAGAATATTATGAACGCATTAAAGAGAACTACTATATATCATTTTATGGTCAACTTATGTTTACATAATTACCGAAATTCGACACGAGTTTTTGAAACTAACGAGGTATACATCAAGGTGCTGGTGACAGGTTAATTAAACAACATGCCAATTAAACGAAAATCGTAAAGTAATTGTACCATACATCAAAATCTTTCTTTAAAATTTTTTAAAATAATTTCTCCTGTAATAGAACTCTCTGAATAGGGTAACGAAACAAATTTTATAATGGCTGTATTATTAGAAGGAAGTTGTAGAAATAGAAAAATAGTAAAAAGAAAATGTGTTGCATTTGTCGAAACATTTATTCATAAATCAGTACGATTTTCACTGAATGCAACATTTTACTACGAAAGGGAATTTAATTATCATATAATTGACATTGAAAAATGGTGAAGAAATTAAATAAAAATATAAGTCCTAAATACGAAACTAGCTGTTCTTTTTCTTTTTTTTTTTTAAATTGTACTGCGCCTTTTGTCGATAAAATTTGGATGTTTGCAATATAAATATTGTTTCGGATTACTTTTTACGCTTTTCTAATTTAGAAAGTTTAAGATTAAGCTAGTTCCATGCATTTTTACACACACATGCACACCTTTTCTTTGTACCAATACTACTACGAGAAATGATTCCACAACTGGCCATCGTGAACACAGAATACTGTAATCAGTTTAATATTGCTAATTCGGTACAGCAGTCGAGATATGAGTCGTGATAATCTGTAGTTTTAGACTTCTATAGATTGTTTGCGATGGAGATACCGATCAGTGAGGGTGTCAGACTATGCAGGAAGCAACGCCCAATCCACTGAACGCTGATGCACCGCTTTCTCTGTTTATGACACGTTTATTGTTATTGCAGAGAGGAGCTTAGCTTTCCATATTGTCCATAGAATTGCAAAGTTTCTGCGTCCACAATCCAATTTCCAAGTCTTGACTTGTGATTCGGTTTGTTCGTATCATGAGTCATCGAAGTCAAAATGATTTGTGTCACAATTTATCCTTGAAATTTATAAAGTTTTGAAAGTTTAAAACTAATTTTGTTAAAATTAATATTAACTTTTATCGAGTTAACCTTTTGACTACCGTGGGCGCCTAGAGACGCTTAGAAATCTTGCACTTGTGATACTATGGGCGCCTAAAGATGCTCAGAAATCTCTTTTGCTGTTAAATTTTAAGTATATACAGTAACAATTTCATGCAGAATTCGAAGAAATAAATAATGTTGTTTTAATGTAGTGGAATATAGTGTTTTTATTATTATTCAAATATACAATAATTTCTCAGAAATGCATACCTAACGAAAGGTTTTGCCGTTCTTTGTGTACATTGCAAATGGATTCCTATCATATGAAACTGGTGTGTTCCAAAGTCTGCCGTAGTCAAAGGGTTAAGGGAGTGTAGCTATATATTATATTACTATTATTATTATTTATGAATATTGTGTTTTGGCACACATCTTTCCTTTCTTATGTTAAGTGTTCTAGTGTTAACTGTTTATTTAATTTCAAATTAATATTTTTATTTTATATTTTATATTTTATGCTTTTATATTTTATTTCTAAATTTTACATTACATTACTGTATACAAAAATTAACTGAATGATGAACTATAATGATACAAATAGGATTTCTTCTACGTTTTTACGTGTAAATTTCAGTTAACGACATAATTTTATATTTAATTCCAGTTACAGGTAATGAAGACAAAATTTAGTGATGAGAAAGTGGAATATCTTTACGTTTATGAAGTCCATTTTAACTGGTTTCACTTCCCAAACTATGAACCCTGTAGAATATTGGTATTTGAGTTGCCTTCATATTCGCACGTCGCAAGACAAGATTAAACGACCGCTTTGCATTTTTATGTACTTTCATCGTCATAACCTGAAGTAACTTCATCGTAATATGTAAATGTATCGTTACGGGTTTAATTCAATCCTTATAGTACATGTAAAATGAAATATGTATTAAAAAGACCTATAATTACACTCGATTTTCTTACAACAGGATATTTCGAAAACACGCTGTAACGTGATATTTGCATAAAATAGTTTCCATATAGCATAGTTTCATAAATGTGAACAAGCCTCGCATAGCAAGAATGTTAAATAAATATATATCTCATTTTTTATATTACGTATGAAATCTTGAAATCGATAAAAATATTCAGAGTGGATTTCTGGAATCTGTATTATTTTTAAATTTTGATTCAATTTATTTTTCGCATAACACTATTATTTTCATTCATCATTCTATTCCGAGAATGCGGTTTCAATATAATACGGAACACATTCCTCGATTTCGAATTGTTTAAGGTTTTGATTTTAAATGGCTTTCATACAACACAAAACGAATCAATCGTATTATGAATTAACTGTATATTTAAACGATTAAAAATATAAATTATTATATTGAAATGATAATATTAAATGATAGAAATGATAATGCTAATTTTCGTGAAGTATTTAAAATATACTATCAATCAAAATTTTTGTAAAAAATTATTATGCTAAGTAATCTTTGATTATGAATTTATAAAGTGTGCGAATATTTATTACTTCATGAAAATTCGTCATTTTTACGACTTTTTTCTTTATTTCTCCATAACAATTTTCTTTATTTCTTTGCTTTTCTGTAATATATCTGTTCTAGAGATTTTCAAGAATATGTACAAATTTATTGTTTATAAGAAAATAATTAAAGTTAAAATACTATACACTTATGAAGTACTCTTTGGAATAACTGGGTGTGTGAATACATTTTGTACTCGCTGTACATAAATTTCCAAATATCGTAAGGTCTTAAGATAGAATTACATTTCTGAATATGTGTGACTATAAATTATATCGTTCTAAAGCAAATCCTATTTATAACGTTTTAAATACTTGTAGACTTATATTGCAAAAAATTAGTCATGTCATTTCATAACTAATAATACTATTTCATTAAAGCATAACATCCAATTCTTATTTTCTGAATAAAATGTTCTTAAAATTGATTAGGAAATATTTTAATGAAATCACATTTTATTCGCTAAAGAAGATTCAGATCATTAGTCAGAGCACATCAAGAAAGACTACTGCTTTGATCTCTTATTCTTTTGTTGAAGAATTTCATAATAATAGTTACTGTAAAGCTGCGCTCTTGTTAGGATCGATAGCATCCTACGTTTCAGTAACCGTATCCATGCCAGGAAGGATATCATCAGTAAAATCCTCTATCTGTGCCTTTTTGGTCCCACAATCCTGTCTGCTTTTCTTTGATCAATCCTTGAGCCAAATAATTAAATTCTTCATTAGTCAATAAGTCTTAAATCTTCAGTAATACCAACGGAATTATCGTTATCGAGATTAACTATTTCTACTATTTTACTTTCCTCTTATCGGTATGACTAGACTGTTACAATTTCTCCTGCTATTCTCGTTTCCAGGATAACACATTTTCGATACACGACACAGTTACTTCTTTTTACTCCATTTTTGCATTATTCATAGAGTTTAAAATCTTACAATCTTTCCAGTATTCTTTCAAGGAGATTTAAAAAATAACTGACATTTCTTAAAGTAGTTTAAGAAAATAGTACGCTATAAAAGTGAGTATTACCCCTTGATTCATTAACTGGAATATGAAGATTTTGTTATGCGGCAGAAAAATTAGCTTAACCTCAAACTTTGAATTAATATTTTCTATCTGTGCAAAATAAAACTGTGCAAAACGACAAAAGTGCGTGTAACACTACCTTAAAAATAGTTAGTAAGTGGTACAAATAGTTCTATTGGAAATCCAAATGACAGGCAAACAAGATTTTACAATGCGTTTCATTACTCTGACAGTTTGGAAGATACACCCGTAATATCTTCAATTGTAGAGTTGCTGATAATTTTCTTACAAGTGACGAGGTAAATCACTCTTTGGATTCTTTGAAATTGATTTTTCCTCTTTCGTAATATAAGTTCTTCGCGGTTTTCCTGAACTTTTTCCAATACAAGCCTGTCTTATCCGCGTTAAAAGCAAAATGTAGTAAAAAGTCCTGATCCTTGATAATTGTCTTAAATTTAGCGGAAAATTTGCGAGTTACTTTAATGCCAATATTAACAGCTTCTTCTCTAATGCAATTGATTTACGAACATTTGCTAGAACCTTTATTAGAGCCTTTGTAGCATATTAAAAATTCTATAATAATAATAATATCGATAACAATTATTATAAAACTGTAATAATACTAATAATAAGCGAAAGGATCTCTTCCTTTCGAATCTCAAATTCATATTACTTTTAATTACGGTAATACGTCAATAATTTAAATTTTAGTTATTCAAATGTATGTATGACGAGTCACGCATGCGTGTGATTAAATTGGATAATTTAAACTAATCCTGAATTAGAGAATTTAGCAGATAATATATTTGAATTTATGAATTATAGTAGTTGTGATATTCATGAATTAATAAATATAAATGGAAATAATCTGGGATATAAAATTAAGGCTAATAATAATATCATATCGTCTATAGTTAACATAAAGGATGATAAAAATGAAGGTGTGACAGGCTGTTGCATTAGTTCACCTGTTATTCGAACACAGCAAGACAAAATGCATTGGTTGTTGCATTGCGACGAACAAAACATCAAAAGAAATATATTCCAAACAAATGTTTATATAAAAATTTAATCATAACTTGAAATTCTCGATGATGAAATTGAATCTAATAGAAGGTTTCATTTATTTCTTATACTACATTTTAGAGAAAACACACTATGTTTCATATTTTGTTTATAACTTTTTAAATAAAAATAATTTAATATACATATATTCAATACCTTTTTATATTCGATGTTTGGTTTACTGTATTCAATCAATTTCCCTTCCAGATTCTTATTAATCGGTTTAATTTTTTCAATAGCTTTTCTTTGATCTCATGCCAAAAGTAATTTTTGAAATTTCCTTTTCGCGGAATTAATTTGATGCGATTATACGTAACGATTATTACATACAAAGGCAGCCGAGTGTATTTGTGAGAATGCCTTCTCTCAGTATGCTCTACCAATTTGAGATACTGAGCACCTTGATGTGCAATAAAGGACTTTCTTGTTTTTGTATACTTTATTACATTTGTACTTGGTTGCAATTTCGAATGTGATGTATATGCGTTATGCTGAGTTGTGTTGCGTTCTGTATGTCTGCTGGTGTTCTGAATGACTTTTGTATGCGTTCTATTTGAGTTCTGAATGAGTTCTGTATGCGTTCTGTTCGAGTTCTGAATGAGTTCCGTATGCGTTCTGTTCGAGTTCTGAGTTCTGTAATGCCTCGTCGTGTTTTGTTTGGCTTCTGCGCTAATTATATTGCTCAATTTTTTCGTCGAACGGCAAGGCACGTTTAACCTTTAGTGTTGCCGTCGCAACAGATTCTAATATCTAACTAATATCTAACGATTATACCTATGTATGATATGGTTGATATTCTTGTGTAAAGGAAAGTAGGGTAAAATAAGGTATGCGGGTTAAACGGTGTATGTTTATTTCTCTAAAATAAGAGATAGGATATGTAGCCAACACGTAGTATCAGGTTCGGAATGATTACCTAATCTAACTCAGAACACTTCATCATCAGTCACAGGTCTGTGCAGTGAACAGTTTTCGTAACCCGAAAATTTAACTAGGAGATTTATATTACTCGTGTGATCCAGAGATTATAAAAATTGTGCCTGTAAAGAAAGAACTACGATAAGTACAACATTTTATTCCTGAATTTATCCACAGTATTTTGGCTTTCGATTTATTGATTTATCTCATCTTGAACCATAGTTATACTATTTTTAATAAAAATCTTCGTGTGCGGGTGAAACGGTGTACTTGAGTATGGGGTAAAATAGGGTACCCCGTTTACATCCACAGGCATCGAATCCGACCTATTGGTATTATTAATTTCGCCTAAAATACTAAAACATATTCCTTGAGAAAAAAATAAAGAAGTAAAAAGAGGTAAGAGAAAGTTCTCACTTCATTTTCTTACAAAAAAAGTTTTGATCACCTCATCTTCTTATAAAAAATAATAACAATTTTTTTCTATTTTTTGCAAATAATACATTATAATAAATTACAATAAGCGTATAAATAAATATTTTAACAAAAAGAATAAAGATTTTCTCATTATAATAACAGGAGGATGTTAAAAAGAAGGTCATTTTTGGCATCGCCTGGAAATGAAAAATTCTTTCAGGTTCTTTAAGAGCAACTTCCAAGGAACAAAAATTTTGTGTATCACTTTGCCGAGGAATTATGAGAAAGTTGTCCATGGCATATATGAAATTGAGACTAATCGAATATACTCAAGCGTCAAGTTTCGTCGTCTTCCTTTTCTGATACTGAACCATTTTCGAAATAGTTAGATGGGTCTCATCTGGCAAATGAATCGAAGGTTTGAATCGAGCAAAGCCGAAATACCATATAAGCATTGCTACATGGAAACAGCACCCAACAACGTGTTCCCCAACTTCGCATTCACATATGTGTGAGCAAAAACGGTTTCCAGTTCAATTTTACTTTTGTCTATTAATATGTATACAAAATATTTTAAAGCGTCGAATGCCGTGAACGCAGTTTCGGTTTTTGTAAAATGCTGTTATTTGATTCTACGGTGATTTGGAATTTTTGATAATCCATGCGACATGATGGTGTTGCAATTTTTTGATAGTCTATGTGATATGATGGTGTTGCAATTTGGAAATCAAACTTACCGTTTTATATTAGCATAGAGCTTCGTTACTTAATGTTGGCAAGATTCTAATTGTACGACTTCTATATGTTAGAAATCTACTCATCTTATCTTCATGTTTTCTGTGTCATGTTTTCGTACCAATTGTCACAAAGAATGAATCTGATTCGAATATTGCAAAATCCTGCCTATACTACATATATGATTAGATAATCAAGGACAGAGGTACGTATTGGATGAAATATTGAGTATAGAATGGCACAAGTTATTTTGAAGTCATGGAATATGGTGGGGAATGTAATATTTTGGATAAATTTATAAAACAGCTTTTTATGCATCCATTATTGACTTCGATCATAAACCAATTTTTTGTAATAAATCTTGATTGATTGGCTTCTTCAACTATTAATGATTTTCGAAGTCCATCTGTAAATGATGGCATTTTAGCAATGAATTCTCTTCTTGTGACTTTTTTCAAAGAGT
Organism: Eufriesea mexicana; assembly: GCF_001483705.2. Taxonomy (NCBI): domain Eukaryota; kingdom Metazoa; phylum Arthropoda; class Insecta; order Hymenoptera; family Apidae; genus Eufriesea; species Eufriesea mexicana. The sequence goes on from NW_016920721.1 coordinate 88,741, forward strand.
TTCAAGAACCACGATCCACGAGGAAAACATCATGCGCTTCAAATTGATTGCACGTATCGGTTTCTAACAACAGTTCATTTAGAATTGATGTATTATCTTTGAACCATGGTATAGTCTCTAAATATTGCTATATCACGGTCCATATAACCAATTACTGACTCAGTATCAAAGAGAAAGGCAACGAAACATAATGCTCGAGTATGTTCGATCAGTCTCATTTTCACATATTTTAACTTATTTTTGACAATTTTCCCATCATTTCTCGGCAAAGTGATAAAGAAATTTTTGTTCCTTGGATAATACTCTTAAAGAACCTGAAGGAATTTTTCACTTCCAGGCTATGGCCTTCATTTAACATACTTCTTTACATGATTTTAAATAGATACCCCATTTTACCCTACCATTGGGGTAAAATGGCGAATTTCGCCAAAAAATTGTGTTCCCATTATTAAACAACTTTCTGGGGGATAAAACGTATTATTTCTGAGTAGTTTAAGGTTCACTGAATATTTTTAATGGCTTTCAACACTTTTTTTGCCATTCGATTTTATGTTAGCTGCAGAAATATCTTTGCGTCCCCGTTTTACACTAGTTTCCTCTATATTTACCTTTTTCTTGTAGTAAAATAACAAGTTTGTATATATCAAACGAGGTGTTCTTTATATTACATCGATTTCCGTGAATAAACCTCGAAACATATTAAAAACATTTTAATACCGTATAAAGTAATAAATTTGTTAACAATATCGTTTAAAGTATTATTCAGACAAATAAAAACAATGTCGTTAATAACTTTATATATTTAAGTAGTTGATGCGATGTAAAATCATTAATTATGAAGGAAGGGATGCATAATTTATCTATTCTAATAGATTTCATCTGTCCAATAGAATTTGTGCTGTTCCAGAAATTAATATTTTATTTATCATAGAGATTACCGATATTGATAAATAGTTGTACTATGAAATATTATGAAATTTATCGCACCTTGTATATTCCGTCACGCAATTGAGTCATACTTCTTTTTTAGATGTCGTGCGTTAACGATATCTATCAATCTAATGTCTGAATATTAATGCGATCTATGATTAGAACATATATTAGAACTAAAGCTCGAAGTCCCGTCAGTTTACTAATAAATCCTCTTTAGAAACTGACTAAACTCAGAAATTAAAGTATAACTAAGCATTTGTCGAACACATTCATATTTGATATTTTGTTTCTTTTGTAATACTTCTTGTATTAATATTAATCATGTGATCTTCCCTTCAAATTCAACGTCCTAACTCAATCAGAAAATAAAGATGCATTAACTACAGAGTAGTAATTGACGATATTTTTACTGTTTATTTCCAAAGGCTTACAAGGAGAATGCAAGTTTTCAGGTTTGTAGATTTCGTCATGCAATTCAAGAATATATATCATCATAGGGGCAACTACTCAATAGATTTTGAGATATTTACGATTAAAGTTTTAGAGTTTTATTACTTGTTTAACTACAGATTTATTTCCAATGGTTTTCAACTGGTGTTGTGTCCTACACTCAAAATTTCTATGATGTGTAGGTCCCGGGTTCTATTCCCGTCTCTAGTTGATTTTTTCCTTCAATCTATTTTTTATTTTGTATTCATTTTTTGTGTATTAAAACATTGTAAATAAGCAATTGTAAATAAAATTTCTTAATAAAAAATTTATGTTTTATGATTTCTTATACTAGTATATATTTGTTACAAAATAATAAGAATACAATACAAGGAAAAGTTTTCCATAGCAATCTTATTTACTACAGAAAGAACTCAAAAATATAAATAATCATTACATACAGGAAATACTAAACATATCGCTCATATAAATATTAATTACATTC
>NW_016920721.1:90673-116086 GCF_001483705.2 Eufriesea mexicana
TGCTGTTATTTGATTCTACGGTGATTTGGAATTTTTGATAATCCATGCGACATGATGGTGTTGCAATTTTTTGATAGTCTATGTGATATGATGGTGTTGCAATTTGGAAATCAAACTTACCGTTTTATATTAGCATAGAGCTTCGTTACTTAATGTTGGCAAGATTCTAATTGTACGACTTCTATATGTTAGAAATCTACTCATCTTATCTTCATGTTTTCTGTGTCATGTTTTCGTACCAATTGTCGCAAAGAATGAATCTGATTCGAATATTGCAAAATCCTGCCTATGCTACATGTATGATTAGATAATCACGGACAGAGGTATGTATTGGATGAAATATTGCATATAGAATAGCACAAGTTATTTTGAAGTCATGGAATAAGGCGGGGAATGTAATATTTTGGATAAATTTATAAAACAGCTTTTTATGCATCCATTATTTACTTCGATCATAAACCAATTTTTTGTAATAAATCGTGATTGATTGGCTTGTTCAACTATTAATGATTTTCGAAGTCCATCTGCAAATGATGTCATTTTAGCAATGAATTCTCTTCTTGTGACTTCTTTCAAAGAGTTTCAAGAACCACGATCCACGAGGAAAACATCATGCGCTTCAAATTGATTGCACGTATCGGTTTCTAACAACAGTTCATTTAGAATTGATGTATTATCTTTGAACCATGGTATAGTCTCTAAATATTGCTATATCACGGTCCATATAACCAATTACTGACTCAGTATCAAAGAGAAAGGCAACGAAACATAATGCTCGAGTATGTTCGATCAGTCTCATTTTCACATATTTTAACTTATTTTTGACAATTTTCCCATCATTTCTCGGCAAAGTGATAAAGAAATTTTTGTTCCTTGGATAATACTCTTAAAGAACCTGAAGGAATTTTTCACTTCCAGGCTATGGCCTTCATTTAACATACTTCTTTACATGATTTTAAATAGATACCCCATTTTACCCTACCATTGGGGTAAAATGGCGAATTTCGCCAAAAAATTGTGTTCCCATTATTAAACAACTTTCTGGGGGATAAAACGTATTATTTCTGAGTAGTTTAAGGTTCACTGAATATTTTTAATGGCTTTCAACACTTTTTTTGCCATTCGATTTTATGTTAGCTGCAGAAATATCTTTGCGTCCCCGTTTTACACTAGTTTCCTCTATATTTACCTTTTTCTTGTAGTAAAATAACAAGTTTGTATATATCAAACGAGGTGTTCTTTATATTACATCGATTTCCGTGAATAAACCTCGAAACATATTAAAAACATTTTAATACCGTATAAAGTAATAAATTTGTTAACAATATCGTTTAAAGTATTATTCAGACAAATAAAAACAATGTCGTTAATAACTTTATATATTTAAGTAGTTGATGCGATGTAAAATCATTAATTATGAAGGAAGGGATGCATAATTTATCTATTCTAATAGATTTCATCTGTCCAATAGAATTTGTGCTGTTCCAGAAATTAATATTTTATTTATCATAGAGATTACCGATATTGATAAATAGTTGTACTATGAAATATTATGAAATTTATCGCACCTTGTATATTCCGTCACGCAATTGAGTCATACTTCTTTTTTAGATGTCGTGCGTTAACGATATCTATCAATCTAATGTCTGAATATTAATGCGATCTATGATTAGAACATATATTAGAACTAAAGCTCGAAGTCCCGTCAGTTTACTAATAAATCCTCTTTAGAAACTGACTAAACTCAGAAATTAAAGTATAACTAAGCATTTGTCGAACACATTCATATTTGATATTTTGTTTCTTTTGTAATACTTCTTGTATTAATATTAATCATGTGATCTTCCCTTCAAATTCAACGTCCTAACTCAATCAGAAAATAAAGATGCATTAACTACAGAGTAGTAATTGACGATATTTTTACTGTTTATTTCCAAAGGCTTACAAGGAGAATGCAAGTTTTCAGGTTTGTAGATTTCGTCATGCAATTCAAGAATATATATCATCATAGGGGCAACTACTCAATAGATTTTGAGATATTTACGATTAAAGTTTTAGAGTTTTATTACTTGTTTAACTACAGATTTATTTCCAATGGTTTTCAACTGGTGTTGTGTCCTACACTCAAAATTTCTATGATGTGTAGGTCCCGGGTTCTATTCCCGTCTCTAGTTGATTTTTTCCTTCAATCTATTTTTTATTTTGTATTCATTTTTTGTGTATTAAAACATTGTAAATAAGCAATTGTAAATAAAATTTCTTAATAAAAAATTTATGTTTTATGATTTCTTATACTAGTATATATTTGTTACAAAATAATAAGAATACAATACAAGGAAAAGTTTTCCATAGCAATCTTATTTACTACAGAAAGAACTCAAAAATATAAATAATCATTACATACAGGAAATACTAAACATATCGCTCATATAAATATTAATTACATTCTGACAAACTTTCTGACTACATCGGGGTAAAAATTATTTAAAATATTCAATATCAGTTGGATCATTTCAAATTTCAAGCTTCTCCTCGATGGATTTCGTATTTTAAAAGCAAACATCGGATTAGACAGAGGAAAGTTACAAGATACGTTTCATTCATAGAGTCCGAAGATTTCTATGATATAACAAAAGCAACCGAGAACTTTCGAAAATGTTTTGTAACAAATATATACTAGCACAAGAAATCGTAAAAAATAATTTTTTTCATTAAGAAATTTGATTTACAATTGTTTATTTGCAATGCTTTCATGGACGAAAAATGAATACAAAATAAAAAATAGATTGAAGGAAAAAATCAACTAGAGATGGGAATCGAACCCCGAACCTACACATCACAGGAATTTTTGGGTGTCGCCGTTAGGCCACACCAATTAAAAACTATTAGAAATAAATCTGTAGTTAAACAAGTAATAAAACTCTAAAATCTTAATCGTAAATATCTAAAAATCTATTGAGTAGTTACCCCCATAATGATATATATTCTTGAATTGCATGATGAAATCTACAAACCTGCAAAGTTTTAACTAAATCAGTGACCCGAAGGACTTGCACTCTCCTTGTTAGTCAAGAGTAAGCGACTAAGATTGGAAATGATCAGTCAAAGATCGAAAAAACAAAATTTAAGAGAGACAAGGCAGTATTCCTGTCGAACAACTAGTCTGACCAGTATGCAAATTAGTCATTTTACTCGTACATACTAGCTAATTTCAAACTCTGATCTCGATCGTTTTCTTTTTAATAGTTGTCATAATTTGTAAATACCATTACCTTTAGTACGATGTGTGATAAATGTAATTAGATTATAGCATTGACAGTGTGGCGATATAATGTAACGTAGATGACACGTGTTTGAGGACTACATGAAACAAATCGAAATATACTTTATGACAAACGTTGAACGAGAATTTTCGAAGAATGTTAAGTATTATTTTATATTATATTTTATTGCAGAGCTACGATACCAAATGGTCGTTCGTCAAATATCTGCTTTGTCCATGCTACTTTTCTCAAATATTCGAAAGACTATAGCAAAAGGAGCTGCGAAGTGCACGTATCACTAATTTTTTGTAAAGTTTTCTTAGAAGTACTTCTTTCAAGTTTGTTTTGCATTGTTTTTAATATTCCTATTGTTGCACCGCGTGGATGTAAATGAGCTCCACGCGGAGGGGGCAACGTTGGTATACTTGTGTTGCCCCTTTTTCTCAGTGTGCCGAATCTTTACGAGACACTGAGCACTTAGGTCTTGTAATAAAGCGCAGTTTGTCTTGGTTATATTTACACTTTATTACACGATTATGATTTGTTTATGCGTGATTGGTGTGTGCGCTGTATCGTCTCCGCCTCTGCCGTTTTTCATCTTGTCTTCCGTCTTCCGTTTTCTGTCTTCTCGTTTTCTCCCAACTACCGTTTTACGTCTTTGACTCCTCGAGTTCTAGTTCGCGTCTGATGTGTCTTGTCTGAACTCCAAAACCGTCTGATGTTTTCCTGTGTGAATTCTCACTAACGTCATCCGATGTGTTCTGTTTGATTTCTCCAAACCCTCTTATGCCTTCCACTTCTCACGATCGTTTGATGTCTTGTTTTATAATTTGTTGATCCTCGAGAAGAACGGCGAGGCGCGTCTTCCAAGTATTATTGCCGTCGCAACACCTATTATACCGTATACGTGAACTTCTTGTTATCCTAATAATCTTTTCGTTTTAAATAAATATCTTTTACCTATGAATTTTCAACGTATTCGATTATTAGAATCAGACGCCAAGATCTTCAAAGTAGTACACAGACTCTGAAGATCTGTTGTGCGTTGTAATTGTAAGCGCATGAATTAATATTCCTCGTTAGGGAAAGTCTTAATTAATCACACTGATATACCTTCCTCGACTATTGTCTGTCAGATCAGTATAGGACAATTGATTTTGATATTAAATTCGAAACGGTGGACTTAATGATTCGATAGCTTAGGGGTTAACATTATGTTAGGATAATAGTCGATCGACTGCCATCGACATGTAATTTTATAAGGATATGTTCGATTGATTGATGTCGAAGCATGATTAAAATTCTTCAATCTTATAATTATATATTAATGACTTGCAAAATTTACATATGTTTTTACTATGGAAGAGTGGACAATATGTAGTTTTTAATTAGGCTGAAGTTAATTACATGACAGTGCTGAACTTCGAGACTTCATTTTAGACTATTTATATCAACTAACTTATATTGGTTGTCTTTCGGTTAAGAAAGAGTATTGGCAATATTATGCATTAAGTATGAAGTACATTGATAAGAAGAATGTATTAACAAAAATGTGTTTTTGTTATCATTTCTCCTCCAAAATATGAATTGCACGTAGAGCTTTGGACAAATTTTGACAAAATAATGAATTTTATGGAACACGTGGACTATTATATATCATTTTCAGTTGACTCGAGGATATCGAGTTTATGGCATCAACTGGCTATTGAAAGCGATAGACGTACGAATTCTAAAAAACATTTTCTGATGAATCGTATGTGATATTACTTGCAATACTCTGAAGTCTTGATTTAAAAAATAATCTTGAATCTTAAGAAACGTATCGTAAATTGTCAATGAAAGTCTCTACATATTTGTTTTATTTCTTGGAGCATCTGTTTAGGAGCCTCGCTTCTAGTTATTTTAAATGACTTAAATTATTTTATGCCTGGGCAAAATGTCAAACTTTACTGTTTAAGGATTTAATCTCTTCTGTGCAATAGTAATATACGTGTTCTAATCTTCTATATAGACCTCGTTTTGGAAGTAATATAAACTGCATAGAATTTAGCATCTGTACTCTCTATAGTGACAAACACATCATAAACCCTTAATACGGCACACGATTATTCGTGGACACGAGAAACACTTCCCTTTGGACCTAGTCCCTCCGCTGCTCAATTATTAAGGTGGTCAGGATGCTCGGGGAGTACCCAAATCAGAGTTGTCCAGCTATTGGTGAAATAGTAATAAGTTCACAGCCAGATACGAAGAGACATCAACCATACGAGCAACAATCAAATATAATATTCCAATGAAATTTCGACTTGATTCCTTAAAATACATGCAACTACTTTATAAAACCATGTCATACAGAAATACATTCGCATGTAAGAGATGCGATGAATCAGAAATACGGATGGAGACATTTATGTTAATATATCGAGAGTGAACGGTGGCTTTAAAAGCATATATGATGACTAGAATGCATGATACTACATAGAGACTTTGATGGCGATTGACAGGAGGCAGAATCGTTGAATAACCATTGTGTAAGTTTATTGTAGTGGAAATCATTGTATGCAGTGAATCACAAGAGTATTCCAAGTATTCCAAGTATTCGTACCTTTCCAACTGCCGATTTTAAATAAATCATTTATATCCTATTCTTTATATATCTTAAATAAATGTTTTAAAATCCTTATCAGTACAAACATGTGCAATACTTAAGCTTTCGAGTGATATAAACCTCATTGTTAAATAACAATTTAGTTGTAATGTGAACGGAAATTAAAGAAAATATTTGCACTTAGATAAAAAATAATGTAAAAATCAAAATATAGCCGAACCTCGATAACTCGAATCTCAAGAGAAAGACTGGAACCTTCGAATCTACAGATTTTTACGTACCGAGATCATGCCGAAATATATAAAGTAGATACAAATTTGATATACATAAACTTTGTAGGAGTACTATTTATGTCGTCTTATGTTTAATTTTATTTACAGCAATGTAAATCTCTAACAATAAGATATAAACTTATAAAACAAGCTATCAGTCATTGATTTCTGAGATCTTATAGCGTATTTATAAACTTAAAGCCAACGACGATAGAAATTCGACTTAAAGAAATGCACTTCGACTCGTAGAGATCTGTCTATACCAAATTTTAGTTACGGAAATAAAATAATCCACCTAAATATGTTTCAAACAATTGTAGTTAAAAGTAAGTTTTATCTCAATTTATATAATAGAAATTTTTATTTGTTTGTCTTAGTTTTTGGTTCTGCCCAATGTAGTACGCATATTGATTTATAAGAATCTAACTCTCAGCCCATCACGACTGGCCAAATGATCGATGAATGAAAAAATTAAAGAATTTAAAAAAGGAAAAATGAAATAAAAGGCGATTTTGAAAATTGATTATATATCTATATTAGCAAAACAAAATAAAAAAATGAAAAAGAAAAACACAATCGTGTATACAAGTAATCATTGAATGCAGAATTTTGAATACAAAATTTATAAATGTAGTTTATCGCCTCTTTTAGTCCGTGGTAAGTTTAGTGTTATGAAAGAATAAGAAAAAGTAAATAGAAGAATAACAGTAGTAAATTATATGATTTACTGTAGAAATACATATAAATATATATTTGTATCTGTACATTTCATTCAAACTCAGAACTATTATAATAACGTTACAGCCGTATTCTAATCGTACAATACTGTCCATCTATAAAGACAAGTACTTATATGAAAAGCTATTATAGTTAATAGCTGAGTAATTAAACTCAATTAATCTGAAATATCATGAAGGAAAAGAGGTTTCATTCTAACGTAATATTCGTCAATAAAGTTTACCGATATTTTATATTAAAAGTGGTGCAATTATCTGAATGAATAACATACAGTCGTATACAATAATTTCGGAATACTAACACAAATAATTATAAATAATTATTTGTATTAACTTTTATTTTATTTTAATATAAAATATAATAATAAAATATTTGTTTCTATGACAAAGGAAAACTGTTTCTCAGTATACAACTTTCGTGTACTATTTATAAACATAAAAATATATCTTAACAAAAGAAATTAAAGAACATAGTTCAGTTAACGTTTTTAGGAAATCGTGTCTTTCGCTTTTAAAATTTCGAAAACATGTCAGCAAATTCGGACCGTTACCCAAAAAATCAGGCCTTGGGGAAATCTCTGCACTGTTGTTAAATCTCTACTATTCCCACCTAAAAGGAGAAAGAAACATCGAGGTTATACGAGGTTGGGAATGTGCTTACGATGCTCGCAAGGCATGCTACTAACTGGAGCTTTTTACTATCATTTAATCAGTATGAAACTAGACGTAAGTTATTAATAGAAAATTGGAATCAGGAGCCATGAGGTGACTGTTAAGAAATTGCCATACTGTACAGATCAAGTTAATCAATTTCACATAGTTTATTATAAATTTAGGACATTCTTTCTAAGTATTATCGTTTGCCTAGCATGTTCAAAGCTCAACAAAGTTAAATGGTTAATAACATATTAACTAACACTCGAAGTGCGTAACTTTGAAGCTGTTCTTCTATGCTATTCATATGTGATTGGCTTTTTCTCCGAGAATTAATGAAATAATTACTGTAGATGATTGAATTGGGAAAATTAGTTCTAGTATATACATCTCTACTCATAGATCTCAACAAATTAATATATTTCCGTTAATTAATTTGATATTACAAAATAACCTATACTACGTGATTAAATCAATATTTATAAAATAGACTTAGCATTTTAATATATAAATATAACATAATAACTTTATATTTATAACTAAATTAGTATTTTAATGTAAAAGTTATATTAACATAAAAATATACAACTCCGTGAAAAGAAACAAAGGTCATCTTAAAATCTCGGAAACATGTCCAAAAGTTTATGGTACCATTATAAGATGTTCCTCTCGAAACAAAGTAAGTTTTATTTTAAACATTTTTTGTAACGAACTATAGTTTTTAAAATAATTGGGTCAGAAATTGAGACACTCTGTATATTAAATATGTAATAATATATTATACAAATAAAATCACTATCTGATCCAAGAGAATGTTTAGATGTTATTTCTTTTTCAATATTCCTTGAGGGGAGGTTCTGATCTTAGAGTTTAAAAAACCATCATATTTTAAATTATTTTCTGTAACAGAATGAACTAGATAATAATCTTTTGTTTTCACCATTTCATCATATACATTTTAAACATATGAAAATAATTTTGGATTTTATCCAAATATTAACAGCATACGTGTTGCGTTGTATAGTAGTCTTTGAAAAATTCGTTTTAAACAGTGGAAGGTCTAGCTCCGCAACTGTAAATGTAAAACAAACAAAAAAAATGAATAACATACAGTCGTATACAATAATTTCGGAATACTAACACAAATAATTATAAATAATTATTTGTATTAACTTTTATTTTATTTTAATATAAAATATAATAATAAAATATTTGTTTCTATGACAAAGGAAAACTGTTTCTCAGTATACAACTTTCGTGTACTATTTATAAACATAAAAATATATCTTAACAAAAGAAATTAAAGAACATAGTTCAGTTAACGTTTTTAGGAAATCGTGTCTTTCGCTTTTAAAATTTCGAAAACATGTCAGCAAATTCGGACCGTTACCCAAAAAATCAGGCCTTGGGGAAATCTCTGCACTGTTGTTAAATCTCTACTATTCCCACCTAAAAGGAGAAAGAAACATCGAGGTTATACGAGGTTGGGAATGTGCTTACGATGCTCGCAAGGCATGCTACTAACTGGAGCTTTTTACTATCATTTAATCAGTATGAAACTAGACGTAAGTTATTAATAGAAAATTGGAATCAGGAGCCATGAGGTGACTGTTAAGAAATTGCCATACTGTACAGATCAAGTTAATCAATTTCACATAGTTTATTATAAATTTAGGACATTCTTTCTAAGTATTATCGTTTGCCTAGCATGTTCAAAGCTCAACAAAGTTAAATGGTTAATAACATATTAACTAACACTCGAAGTGCGTAACTTTGAAGCTGTTCTTCTATGCTATTCATATGTGATTGGCTTTTTCTCCGAGAATTAATGAAATAATTACTGTAGATGATTGAATTGGGAAAATTAGTTCTAGTATATACATCTCTACTCATAGATCTCAACAAATTAATATATTTCCGTTAATTAATTTGATATTACAAAATAACCTATACTACGTGATTAAATCAATATTTATAAAATAGACTTAGCATTTTAATATATAAATATAACATAATAACTTTATATTTATAACTAAATTAGTATTTTAATGTAAAAGTTATATTAACATAAAAATATACAACTCCGTGAAAAGAAACAAAGGTCATCTTAAAATCTCGGAAACATGTCCAAAAGTTTATGGTACCATTATAAGATGTTCCTCTCGAAACAAAGTAAGTTTTATTTTAAACATTTTTTGTAACGAACTATAGTTTTTAAAATAATTGGGTCAGAAATTGAGACACTCTGTATATTAAATATGTAATAATATATTATACAAATAAAATCACTATCTGATCCAAGAGAATGTTTAGATGTTATTTCTTTTTCAATATTCCTTGAGGGGAGGTTCTGATCTTAGAGTTTAAAAAACCATCATATTTTAAATTATTTTCTGTAACAGAATGAACTAGATAATAATCTTTTGTTTTCACCATTTCATCATATACATTTTAAACATATGAAAATAATTTTGGATTTTATCCAAATATTAACAGCATACGTGTTGCGTTGTATAGTAGTCTTTGAAAAATTCGTTTTAAACAGTGGAAGGTCTAGCTCCGCAACTGTAAATGTAAAACAAACAAAAAAAGTCGAGCTTACTTTTAAACTATACAAGATTTCTAAGCCAGTGAACGTAAGAAAAAGAAAAAAAGAAGTTTTGTATCATTTTCTGACACTTCTAAGCTGAATTTTATTTTTTATTATTTTTTACTATTCTTCTCGTACATCTACATCTGTCAAAAATTTGTAAATTTGAGGAAGCTCAGCATATTACAGATTCAGTGGTTGAGATCAAGTGTATCCTATAATTTAAAAAAAAGTCATTGAAATTGATGAATTAGTTTCTTAAATAGTTATCCCACCAGTTCAAAAAACATGATTGGAATAAAACGTATTTTAAATTTTCGTGAAGAAAAATCCGATTCGTAGAATAATTTCATCTAATCTGTGATAATGGTTACATAGATTTTTAAATATATATGTGTTGATATAAAAAGGAGGGATGTCTTTAAGAAAGGGATGAGTGGAACAAGTATGCATGGGATGGCAATATCTAATGAATTCAGGTTATCGTGATAAATGAGTATGCGTGTAACGATTAAGGTATTGTGTGAATTGTGTATGTTCATGTCATATATGAGAGAAGAAAGAACAAAACGAGAGTGATTTGGCAGAGATCAGTTGCAATTGAGTTTTAATAGTGAATAGAGGTATAAGCATGTGAATGTGATAAATTAATTATATTTAAACTTAATATTTGTGTCTGATCATTTTTGTAATTAAATAAAGAATTGTTTTTATTATTAATATTTCATTCACAACTATAATCTGCTATTCCGGATCCGTGCATTAGTCCAATTTCTTTATGAAACTCACTGAGATAGCTTAAACTATCTTTTCTAGTCAATTTCTGCAATTGGAATGAGATTGAAACCTGTTCTTCAGTGAAAGCAATTCGTTCTCTGTCCATATTCTGAGCAAACTGTTTTGCTGTAGGATAACAATTTCTAATATATTCGTAAGCTTCAGAAATGATAGATATGCACTATCGCATGCGCAAGCAGTCAGGAATCTCAATGGCTTTTACTTCATAATGCAGATATCTCGGGGCAAAAGTCTATACGTAAGAGTTAAAACTCTCATTATTATTTTGCGTATTTCCTCCAGTACACCTTTCCGGCAAATCGTCAGATGTTATACTTCATATACGAGTTGAATTGCTTTCATAACTTCATTTGACGGAGGAGGGTGGCTGAATGATTTAAGTTCACCCTTAGCTTCCGCACATCGCTATTCATCCAATTTTCTTCTCTCCCAGAGCAATTGTGGTGGAGTGTATTATTATCAATAGATGATATGCGATGAAATGTTGTCCATTATCACATCGCACATCGCTATTCATCCAACTTTCTTCTCTGCCAGAGCAATTGTGGTGGAGTGTATTATTATCAATAGATGATATGCGATGAAATGTTGTCCATTCTACTTTTTTCATATTCTCTACTGAATTAGGATTTTTCTTGATTGATGGTCAATTTGGTAATAACTCGAGCAGTCAATTTTCTTGCTTCTGTCCTTCCGATTCCTTTATAGTCTTCTTCGCAGCTCATAGACGAGTTTTCATTCATTTCTGAACATAATTAACGCATTTTCTCTTGTTCGCTATTACATCTTCATAGGGATTTTTAAAATTGCCTTTAAACTCGTCCTTTGATCCGTCCTTCAAAAATTCTCCCACGTATCAGCGGCTACACAGAAGCCGGTAATTGTTAAAATTTTGAAATTTTCTTTTAGTTATATATTCTTCAGACATCAAAGTATTAAAAAGTCTTAAAAGAAAACCAATTTTTTGAAAGTTCTAGACCAGGACCACAACTTGAACTTCCATTAAAAAGTATTTGATAACTTACGGATGAAAGTATATAATTAATTATTTCCTACTATAGATACATTTTTTGTTATATAAATGCACTGACTATTAACAATTTAAATACGTCATACGGCATATAAAATAAAATTTTTAAATTATTTGCTATTATTACTATTCCAAAGTTCAAAGACAAACCAGTCATGAGATATACGATTACACAAATCTGTACCTTAGTTCTCATAATGTAATGTGACATTATTTAATCAAATGTGTCGATATACATAGTACGACTTGTCTAATCGTAAGATTTATTCACAGAACCGAGCACTCTTTGCATTAGTTCTGAGAAATGTAAAATTATACAACAAAAATTATTCCTGATTGGACTTATTTTGTTCTATATATTGTTATAGATTTCTATGTATATTTAAAATACTTAATGCATATCAATATATCGATATTTGATATTTGAAATTCTAAATCGTCTTCTTATTGAAAATATCTTTCTTTCCGTTTTCCTTCTCATAATTTATGTAGTATAAGGAATGGTGGGGATCCTTATCATTCACATGTAGGGATGAGCATATGAATTTAAAATTTAACACCAAATTCAATTGATATTATCTCATATTGTATATTTACCTAGAAGTTCGATACATATTATTTGAAGATGCATGTTTTATGCTTTACGGAATCATAAACATTCAACAGTTTTAAATTTTAATTCGAATACACAGGGTTTCTGAGTTACTAGTACAGGCCGAAGAAGCGTGAATCTACATAAAAGAATAAATAAAAAATGTAGAACGACATTTTTGTACGAAACTTCATTTTCAAATAAATTAATATTGAAAATTCCTTGAGTACATATTTTGGACTATGAGTGGAAATTGCAATATCTCTGACAGCAGATTTTGCTTATATTAAAACATTTGAAAGTGCAGGATATTTTGAAAAATTAAGCACTTGCAACAATTTTTAACATAATAGAAAAATTCTTAAATTTTTAATAAAATATCTGAAAAGCTTCAATAAATTCCTAATAAAAGAATTCAAGTAGATACAAATAAGATTATATGCAATCGTACATATGTGCACTGAACAAATCATCAACATTGGTTTTTGATTAATTTTTCGTGTAGATTTATCTTCCTTCGACATGTATCACCAATTTGGAACAACCTATACAATATGTTAATTCCGATGCAACATATTGAACTAAAAAATAAAATAATGCTACAAAAAAGAAAAATGCAATATATGGTGCTATCATAGTCTGATAGCGTATCGCTTTCATGATAAATTAATATTACACGAGTTTCGTTGAAATAATAAATTTTTTAATATCTACATATTTATAGTAGGTACTTGAATGTATTTACCATTGATTCAAGTTGGTGTCTAATGTGTATCTCGATCTCGACTCTTTACATATGTTTGTACCTTATGTATCTTTATTCGTATTTCATAGGTACCTTGTCCTATGTATATCTTAACATAAATCGTGTTGCACGATGATTAATTCCTATGACGAAGATATATGACTAACGCTAAAGTGTATGAGTACCATTTCTATTGGTTGAGTTTTGGTGTCAGATACTCCGGTATTTTGAGAATTAATCAATATACAATCAATAAGTAGTGAGTATATAATAGTTACAAAGTCAGGAATTTCCTAGTTTGTCGTTCACCAGCTGGTGGTTATCAGCTGTGGGACGCAACAATGTCCAAAGCATTGTCTGGCCATAAAGAATCTGTCAGCTAGACCTTGGTACTTGTAGTTAATGACACTTGTGTGGTTACCAACTTCAGAGATAGTGACTTATAACATTGAATATAACTAAACAGTTAAACAATACATATATATAGAGAAAATTATACAACGTGTTTTGTTTATCTTTATAATATTTTCATTACGTTTGCCAACAAGAAAAATTATGTTATGTTAAACTGTTTGGTTCAAAATGGGAAACATTATGATTCATGACACTCATTTGTTTTCCTCTTTTAAAATAATTTTTTCTTTTCCTTTCTCTTTCTTCTTTTTCTTCGAATTTTTCAGATTATAAACATTCGTTATGTATTAATATATGTTTGTTCTAATACATTGATAACATATTTAGAACTACTTTTAACGATCGTAATGTCGTGGTTTTTAAATGATCTTAAAGTTAAAAATTTGAATGTAAAATTGCTATATATTTTCTGCTTGCGGTAGAAACGTCGTTATAATAGATATACAGATATATGTATGTACTTAGCTAGTATTCTGTAGCTTTTGCTTCGTATGCAAAGGGCTGATTTAAATATCGTGTTGTTTATTTTACGAAAGTACGAGCCATTTACTCTAACTCGAAAATACATAAACAATTTCTCCTTAGCAGTAATATTTAATGAAATGTAAATATATTCTTGCTGCGAATAGGAGGAATATACAATAATATGTCAAGAGTAAATGAAGGCATGAAAGTTAAAAATTCAGAACCTAATCTTACTTTAAAATACAAAGAAATTGCAATAAATAACCATAGTATAAAAATTGAAAATTATTTTCTAGTAAAACAGTTAAATGTGCATAAAGTTTCATCGCAATCAATATTTAGTTGGTTAGTTACCTTTTTATTCATTATATGAACACAACCAGGAAACATGAAATCGATTAACCATAGACATGAAATTAAAACTATTTTAATATCGTTTGATTATACATGTACGTATAAATATAATTTTCAAAACATATAGTATATGTATATTTCACAATGTATAACGTGTCTACTTTCGATTATTATCTGTTCGAAATATTCAATATTTTTATAAATTATTATTAGCGAATGTATATGCATACGTAAAATGCATCGACTCATAATTCCATTTATATCTGTATCATAACAGAGCCACTTCCTGAAACGGGTGGTTTAATAAATTTCTCGTTGTATCTGCATATGTTCCGTATATCTCATTGTTTCGCTTTCGCAACGTTCAATTACGATGGAAGATTATATATCAAATTTCTGCAATCTGAACAGAGATCAACTTATATTTTAACTTTTGGTAACAAAATATGGTTTATTTTTGTTTAATGAGAACAATGCACAGTTAGCGTTCAATTTATTATTCAAAATCTTTATTATTCAAAATTAAACCAACTCGTTTCACAGTCAGCAGAAACCTTGTTCGTTTATTATTTATAACTAGATTTATTCAAGCAAAGTTTAAAGTTAGATTTACTTTTCTTACAGGAGATGAAGTTTGCAAAGGCTGGAGTAAATGTGGCTAATGAAAATTAAATTGTATCAGATGTTTATTTGCTATAGGGTGAAACTACATTCGACGCAGAGGTAGAGAATAATGATGATATGTGGTATTAAACGTAGTCTATTTGACTTGCTGAAGGCCATCATATTAGTACAAAACAATATTATTTATTTTTGGCGCATTAACACGTTCGTGTGTCTAAATCAAATATATTAAATCTCGATATGTCAATGAAAATGATTAATTCACTTATTTTAGGTCTAGTTGATATTTTCTTTACTAAAATGTAATTGTATTTAACGATTTTTCTTGCTTTCAAATAGTTTCGGATGGCCAACGTGTTCTTTTAGATTGAAATTATCGACAGCAAGCTACGAAAACATCAAATTCTGAAACATTGCAAGAAATTTCATTTTGTATATTATGTTTCACTGAAAGTTCGTGAATTAAACAATTAATATGAAACGTCATTCTTTATGATTTAGATGGATAAAGGAGAAAACTACCCTTATCATTCCTTACCCACCATTTATATTTATAAGTTCAAAGGTTGAACGAGATTTATGGTATTAAAAATTCGCGACTCTTCTTAGCAATGGTCATGTTCAAAACCCACAGTCCTTTTTTTTTTTTTATTTTACGTGAGGGAAATCTTCAAGAAGATACCCGCCCCCAGCGTTCATTACCCTAACTTGGATGTACCAGAGCTAGGATAGTCAAGTGTTGGTGAAAGGTGTCAAATTAGGATTAAGCTTCCAATTTGCTGTTTGATATTCTTGGTCACGAAATTTCTATAAATACTCTACTAGTTCGAATCTAAAAGTGAGTCAAAGGTTAATAGCTAGTGAGTTGAAAGCTAAAAATCAATGTATCAGAATCTAAGGCACTCTTCAGGGTCCAAAGAAGCTTAAACAAGTGAAAAGGTAAAAATCCAAATAACTTTTAAAACTATTGGAAGAACAATAGAAGCATCGATTCATTTAAAGACTTCTGTATCAAACAGTAGTCTTGGTCGACATCATATAATTATTTTGGAAAACCCTTTACTGTATGTTTATTTCTAACTTGCGATATTCTGATATTCCCCTAGATATAGTTCACAGTCCTTTTTTTTTCTATTCAAGTTTGTGAGTGTAAAACATACAAAGTAAATGCATCGTGATGTTTTCAGGGATCAAGGAATATTTCAAAATTTTTTTTCATAAAGATATTATTTATGAGGTAAATTATTATAATCTACCAACATTCACTGTGACTGAAATTTTAACAGAATGGAGAGATTTTATTATTTGTTTGCTAAAAGATAATGTTGCGACGGCAATAATACTTGGAAGACGTGCCTCGCCGTTCTTCTCGAGGATCAACAAATTATAAAACAAGACATCAGACGATCGTGAGAAGTGGAAGACATAAGAGGGTTTGGAGAAATCAAACAAAACACATCAGATGACGTTGGCGAGAATTCACACAGAAAACATCAGACGGTTTTGGAGTTCAGACAAGGCACATCAGACGCGAACTAGAGCTCGAAGACGTAAGACGGTATTGAGGAGTCGAAGACGTAAGACGGTAGTTGGAGAAAACGAGAAGACAGGAAACGGAAGACGGAAGACAAGACGAAAAACGGCAGAGGCGGAGACAATACAGCGCACACACCAATCACAGATAAACAAATCATAATCGTGTAATAAAGTGTAAATACAACCAAGACAAACTGCGCTTTATTACAACACCTAAGTGCTCAGTGTCTCGTAAAGATTCGGCACACTGAGAAAAGGGGCAACACGAGTATATCAACGCTGCCCCCTCCTCGTGGAGCTCATCTACATCCACGCGGTGCAACAGATAAAGAGAATTTCGGGAAATTTGATAAAAAAAATTATATAATTATTGTAAGATGTCAAAAGCAGGTTTTATTCTATCTTCAGCTTACAAAAATAATGTGTAAGTATTCCTTCTTTTATTGAAGGAATACCGGGTCTGCGCGAATGGTTTGAGACACCGAAAATAAAAGAATGTTTATTAACAGAATGAAACGAACACCAAACTCGGTAACTAATTAAACATAAGAAAATAATATTGGAATAACGTAACTTTAACACGCAAGAAACATGCTTTTATTCGTTTCTTTCGGATACCGAACGACTTACGTCTGTGCCGATCACAAATTATATTCACGAGGATTCTTCAAAGGCACCTCCACTTAGGACTTTGCCAAGCTTAATAACGTGCTTTTATCAATTACTAATTTAATCGGCTGATCCGATTCGACCATTTCGTGATTTGCCCCTGTGGAAATTACGTGTAAAATCACATATTGTGAGATTACGATTCCGCTGACCTGCGTTTCACCCTCTGCAAAGACCATGCAACTCAGCTTATTTCTAAAAGCTTATTTCTAAAAATGGCCTTCCATAACGTTATCAGTCGATTTTCGATTTTTTTTCTAAAATAAGACCCTGCACCAGCATTGGCCGGTTTTCGATTTCTTTTTTTCTAAAAATAGCATCCCACGTTATTGTTATCGCTTATTTAATTGTTTCTCCTTTACTTCCGAGATTGAAATATCAAGTTGATATTTCTATGAATATGCATGATGGTTCCAACTTACGTGTTGTCTTGGCGAGTCTAACTTTTAAGGTAAAAGCGGCTCTCTTTGTATCGCTTATACTGTCTTTTGAAACCAGGCAGAATGCTAAGCAGCCACTGAAGATACCAGCACCAGTTTGGCATTTCAAGTCTGTCTTCGTTATTCCCAACACTATTGAGCTCGAGCTGAAGGTAGGCCAGGAAATACGAACCGTTAGGTGACTGGAGTGTTAGGTCGAGGGTTTATGACGCGACAATTACTAAGAAAATTCTCAGCCAAAATGTGAAGCTCACTTGGCGAGTAGTGAGTAAGTAAAGGACTTTACAAACAAGCACTAAGGAAGAATAGGGTTCTTGTCTAAAAAGTGAAACATATTCGGCGTTTGATTTTGTTTTTACAATTTATCGAATTAAGCTATCGTGCAAATGTTAATCTATATTAAAGCTTTAACCCTTTGCACTCGACGATTTTTTGGCTAGAGAAGAGTAGAAATTCAAAGATTCTCTACTAAAGAACTGACGATACTTCTTTGAGCAGTAAATAAAAAATTGTATAATAATAGAATTGTAGAATTATTTGACTTCGATACTTCGCACACTGTTACATTGCATTAAATTTGATATATTAATTAATATCGATCTTCCAAATTTTATGAAATGGTCACTGAAGATCACCTCTTAAGTGCAAAGGGTTAATAATTGTTAATGGTGGCTTAATATGTCGTCAAATCTATAACATATAAATGGTAGATCGATTTAATTTGGGAAATAAAAATATTATGTACGTTAAATTTTTTCATTGAGCAAGGCTGAAAGAAAAACTATCAAGAAAAATGAAAAATAACAAATCAAAATATCCACATTGATGAAGTTACAAGTGCTATTGACAATGTATAAACTCCACTCGTTTTGGAATTTATTAGTGGCTCAAATAATAGTTTTAAACCTATTTGACGAATTTTAAGAACAGCTTGATTGATAAGGCGGAGTACAATGATAAAGCCACTATTAATAGCAAAGCATGTAAAGTACGATTAAAATTTACAAAATAGAAGGAAGAAAATATAAAAATTGCTCGAAATAAAGAATAATTTGAACAGAAGCAGTTCGATCGTAATGGCTTAACAATCAAGTATTTTGAATGATATTGTCGCGTCGCGTCGCGATCTAAACTCTCGTGTTTCAGGGACGGGTTGTACAGCCGTCTCGCGACTACGACACGTGTTGCCCGCCAAATGAATATTGGGCAACTGTTTCAGTATGGGGTACCTGGGGTTCACCCGCGCGCCGGTGACCCCATCGGCCGTTTGTTACCCCTAGCGAAGGCCTGAGGCTTCCAACGTGTGCGGACCACGTGGAGCCCTCAGGCCTATTGTCAGCCAAGTCTTAAGAGCCGTCGCCTAATTTCGTTAAATTAGGGATTTCCAGGATTCTCGTGTTCCGCGACACGAGAAGTCAAAAGAAAAAAGGTACAGCAGTCAAACATGCTGAAGGCATGGAGCGGGAAATTCCGATGCCGAATTGTTCGACCCTAAGACCTGGCTGTTGGAAGACTGTAACGGGTCTTCCTTGTTCCACGACGGAACAGATATGACATCCGGTACACAATCCGATGCGTTCGATTTATTCCCACTACTCAATTTATTCCAGCCATTCGACTTTTTTTTTTACGAACTGTTTGATTTTTCCGAGCTACTCGGATGTTTTCGAACCCCTTACTAATTCGAGTTCTTGATTCAGTTCGTTTTCTCTAAACTATAGTGATAGTAAATCCAATCCTTATGAGTGAATGCTCATAGACTCTGCATTTGGAACGCGTGGATAGAAGATCCACGTGTTAAGGTCCTTCTACTTTGAAAAGGCCCTGATAAAAAATACTAGAAACAACGCATTCTCATGTCAGGATTCTTAACCGAGAATTCACAGTAAATGTACCAACTCAACAGAAATATAAAAAATGCACTATAAGTTAAACGACTAACGAGATTCAAATGCCACAGTACTTCTCGCATTTTAAATTTAGAACCTCGCCATGCATTGTTAGACAATAAAGTAGTGCCAAATTAGTCACCGTCGGTGATCTTTAAAATGCACAGTTGCTAATATACCTACGTGGTGTGTTTAAAAAATAAATGAGACTTTCTGGAAGTTTCTTGAAAACTTGTTAAAAGTTGATTTCTGCATGCTCCTTTGGGGGCATAGTGCGTCTGAATATTTTATTATATTTTCATGGCGCAACTCACACACAGGAATATGTCGTTCTAAAACTGCACGTGTTACTTTATCAAGTTAAAATTACTACTGGAGATAAAGTGGAGAAGTATGTCATCGCGTTTCTACAATGTTAGCAGTTTCCGAGGTGCAACTTCAGCTTCATTACTTCTTGGACACACCTCGTATATGATTTAAAAAGGTCAGATAATGCAGAATATTTTTAAATGGTCTTTCTTCAAAATGGGTGTTATAAAACAGGAAACTTTCTAATGGAATTCATATATTCTCCTAATAAAATAAATCGTCTGTGCACATCGGTAGAGATGATGGTTTCGTGGTGTTTTATACACTTTCAAGTTAAAATATATATTACTTACTACGAAGAGATAAATTTCGCAAGATTTGGAAAATCGCAAAAATTCCAGATAAAGTTGAAGAAAAATTACAGTTATGGAAATTTATAGTTAACAGTTGTAGTTGAAGATAAAGCTTAATATGGAGAAGGATATAGTTATGGAAAATGTTACATGCTATTTATAAACAGCATACAAAATACTTAACAATACGTGGAAGAAAAATAGCAATAGTAGTTATATTTTTAAAGTACATACATTTCCTTTGTAAATGGAAATTAAATTGATGAATGAAATAGTAAAATATGTATTTATGCAAATGCGTACACATGCATGTACATACGCGACAAAGTAAAAAGTAACACCATTGATTACATATTTAAATACTTTCTTAATACTTAAAAAGTAAAAAATTATTATCTGTTTAGATTTATTCTTTATATTATAATATATTACCAATGAATAATTCTTCGGTATAATAAATAAATTAATGTTAAGAACATTAGTTTTCTATATTATTGCAACTCGAGGTGGAAAATCCTGTTCACCTATATTTCCATATAACTATTGTCTAATTTGATCCGGCGTATTATGAACTGAACAAGCTATTAACTTGATCAAATAATAATAAAATATGGCTCATAATCGTACGAGTTTATCTGTAAAATACGATGAAAAGTCCAAAAGTGTAAAGACATTCAAAAAAGTAAGTTAATTTAAATTATCACGTAATCTTCTTCACTTTTATCTACTGATTCATCGCTTAATGAATTGACAAATTTCATACCAAAGGAAGCTCTTTTCTGAGATACGCAATACTATACGTAGGTATAGTCAATAACTGTACAAAATATTGCATTTCTTTATATAAACGAATTTTTTGTATAAAAAAGCAAAATTACTATCGGTCCTTTAATAAATTTTCTATTATTCGTTATTCAGATATAGAGTTCCAATTCTATCATAGTTATAGAAAAATATGAAACATTTAGTTTATAGAAACGAATTCTTCGATTATTTATATTTTTCACTAATTCACTATTAAATAGAATTTTTATTTAGTTTATATTTCATTAAAGCATTCTTCTTTTTTCATATTTACGCTTTCATGGATGAGTGAAATTTTATATGTAATGTACTTAAAAGTTTTAAATAATACTCGATGATTCTCTTACATAGAAATAACTCTCTGAAGATTGCTCTGAGATCAATATTGTAGATGAGTACAAGATCACTTGAATTAATAACCAATATCTTTTTATATGTAATTTTAAAAAATGATGCGGTTTAATCATTCTGAATTACATTCTAATAACTAAATATTTATATATATATATATACATATATGTTCGATTATAGTTAATTATAATATTTAATATGTACAGATATATAATATAACAATATGCAATTCATTTAAATATACTATTCTTTATATACACCTAATAGTTTTACGTAAACGATTTACGTAAAAAATTTTATTAATAAAAGTAAATTTTTCTGCAAAGTTACATACGTATTTAATTTTTTTCTTTTATTATTTGCACAAGTATACAATTGTTATGATATCGCTTATAATCCCTGTGCTATTACTTATATACGTATAACTATTACCTATATAACCTATATAGCTATTAGGTTACTATTACTTATATACATAACTGCATATATTTACTAAAATCGCGAGCAAATCTCCTTAATTAATCTATAGAATATATATTCCATAAAATGTTGCTTCAGCTTTCGAGATTTACCGCAGTGCGTAATCCGAGCTAGTCCGTATTTTTACGATTTCTGTAGCTAGGTTAAATTAACTCAGCATTCACCATGGTCTACAAGGATTAAGGTATCGACGACAGGAACACGGTGTACCGAATTTGGAAGGTCCTAGCTTCTTGTCATCAAAAGACAGTTACAGGGTCCTTGACTTAATTTTCTGTACGGTGAAACAGTGTGCATTCTAATTACAGTCGACTTGCCTGAAATTCAGAACCATGTCCCTTTTTTTTTGGCGTTCACCTCGAGTACTAGCTTACTTAAGCACTATCGCGATTTCCCACTTCATTTCCTTCCAGAAGTTCATTTGCAATTTAATTATACAGCTATCACTTTTTATTCCTCGAATTAATTGCGACTAATTCTCACAAAATACCGTCATTTTCAGATAATTATTTCGTTATCTTTAAAGAAATCGTACGTCACGAATACCGGTTCAAAGTCAACAAAAGAAGGATGTTATATCGATATAGAAATAACTAATAATAACTATTTCGGAATAATATTACAGAATAAGATCTTGATTAACCGAACACCGTTCTCGAAATATTCGATTATCCGAGCATCTATGTATGGCTAATTTGCGTGCATAATAAATGTGAGATCGAGATGTAGGTATTCTAAAAATTGTAAAATATTAAAGGGGTGAAAATAGCTCGCAAATGAATCCAAAAGGGTTAGAAACAAAATATTTTATTTCAAAATATATCTTTTTACATGGGCAATGCAGCTATTTGGAAACTTTTATCAAAAATTAATTTGTTTAAATAATTTATATAAAATTCGAATTTCTTTATCATTTGTCACACTAAATGTAAATTCATATTTACGTAACTGAATACACGCCAGACTCACAAGGAGAGTGCAAGTCCTTCGGGTCACCGATTTAGTTGAAACTTTGCAGGTTTACAGATATCCACCTGCAGTTTCAGAAAATATATCATTATAGCCGCAACTACTCAATAGTTTTTGAGATATTTAGATCTTTAATTATATATTTATTTGCAGCAATTTTCAAATAAAGTTGTGGCCTAATAGCGACAGTCGAACATTCATACATTGGAGGATCGAGGTTCGACTCCCGTCCCATAGTCAATATTTTCTTTCTCAATCTATTTTTTATTTTGTATTAATTTTTCGCCTATGAAAATATTGTAAATAAATAATTGTAAATGAAATTTCATAATAAAAAAATTTTTTTCTCGCTTTCCTATGCTAATACACATTTATTGCAAAATAATAAAAATATTATGCAAGGAAAACAGTTTTCTATAGTAATCTTATTTACTACTAACTAATTATTAAATTAAACATTGTATAGGAATGTTGCCTATATCCAACTTTGCTGTGTAGCTATAAATATTCATGAATTAATTACAGAAACTTGGAAATTTATTAATTTTCTACTTTCGAATAAATAAAAATTTTACCGCCTGCGATCAGCGCCATCTATGATTTGGGCTCAAATATCAAGAAAGTAATAGGAATATAGAATAGGCGAGGAGGTCGTCGAAGGGCTCGTCACGTGACATACGAGGAAAGAGAGGGGATAGAAAAGGATAGAATCGCTCCGGCAGTGAAAAATTATCAATTATTCAATTTCCGTAAATAATTTGTGAACTTTTATAATTTCATTGCAAAGCTGGAACTTCAGACTACACGTCTATATAATTTTCGTAAAGAATTTAACTCTAAATTATCTGTTACTAATTTTTGTTTGATGGCGTCTATAGTTTCGTAACGGCTACCATCACGATCTTCCGTGAAAATATTTAATACTAAACGAAACTAGAGTCAAAATGTGATTAAAAGTTATATGAGAAGATTCGCAAGAAAATTGTTTTTATAATGAGTGCACAAAGTTTCATAAATTAATTGCGTAAAGAATAGTAATTAATGAAAAACCAATGGCGTCTTCGACAACAATTCAAACACTGCGTAGACTAATCATTAATAATTAATTAATTAGGGACACATTTATATCAAAAGTTATATGTGAAAGTTTTTGAAGGATCTGCCTTCACGTTGCAATTATAAAAGTTCATGAATTAATCACAAATATTGAGTAATTAGTGAATTTTCTACTGCCGATTTTATTTATTAAAGTATATTAGGGGTACATAACCAGAGTTAGTAAACCAACATCAGAGGCATCTGTTTTCTCGTTGCGGAACTCGAGCTTTGAGTCTAAAATCATAGATGGCGCTGATTGAAGGCGCCTGAATTTGAATCGGTTATTATCTGAATAAATTAATTCGGCAGTGGAAAATTAGCAAATCCTGCGTTTCCGTAATTAATTCATGAATTTTTACAGTTACATCGCAAACCGTAGGCAACATTCTTTTGTCATTTTCGAGAATAATTTGATGCCAATTAATTTGTTATTCATAATTAATTGGAAGTGTACGTGATTTCGTACCAAGAACCATGATCTTTCGAGAAAATATTAAATAATGGACAAAACTAGAAGCACAAAGTGAACAAAAATGTATGAGAGAATGCCTAAGGATATTCTTTTCATATGTGCATGGTATTTATAAATTGATTGTATAAAAGATAATAATTATTGTCAAACGATCTATGCCATCGGTATCAGTTTACTCCCTTTGTGCAATAATTATCACAAAATAATTAATTAAAAAAGGAATTAATTTATCCAAAATTACCAAAGAGGTCAAATTCATAAAAGAAATAAGTATTTATAGTTATCTTTCCATCTGAATGAAATAAATAGTATCTTTTGATAGAACAACTATAAATTTGCAATATTTCATGCATGAGACCACTTTGGCAATTCCAATATTAAAATGAATCAAACTCTTGGTACGAAGATTATGCTGTATCATTTATTTAACTATACTGTACAAAACAAAACTTAATCTGTAATATTCATTATGTAACTCCTGCAGAAATTACTTTCCTTGAAACGAATCTGCAAACAAAATTGCTTTATTATTCTCAGATGTTAAAGAATATTAGTTTCTCAAAAAACCTATAATCCATAAGCGAGATCTTTCTCCTACTCACTTTCTGTATGCAGTTGTATTCATTGCTGTTGCAGAACTCTTATTCTGTAGATAAGTTGCAAAATATACAGCTTCCATCCACAATTTCTTTTCCATTTCAGTCGTACAGGAGTACTCGTGTTTTACTCAGTAATATTCTATTATCCTTTCCATTCAGTTGAGGTGTGTACAGTGTCGTAAAATCTAGTATAGTTACTATCTATCTCAACCAATTCCTGAATTCTCGACTGGTGAACCCTCCTGGTTCCAGTATCGCATTTAAATCTGTATGTTATTCCACTTTGCTTCTGCTGCTG
>NW_016920722.1:0-731 GCF_001483705.2 Eufriesea mexicana
GAAAGATAGCTCACAATGATATTAGTCGGAAATGTCAACAAAATTGTATTTTCCAGACAAATCAATATCACTGCAACGGCTATAGCACTCAAAAAGCATATTTACACCTTACTTACGCAAGGAAGTTAGCTCACCACGGTATTATTCGAAAATATCTATAGAATTGAATTTTCTATCAAGATTCCATAGCACTCCAATGGCTATTGCACGCCAATAGAATCTTATATCCTTAATTATGCCAGAAAGTTAGCTAACCTGGATAGCAGTCGAAAAAGTCAACAAAATTGTATTTTCCAGACAAATCAATATCACTGCAACGGCTATAGCACTCAAAAAGCATCTTTCCTCCTTACTTACGCAAGGAAGTTAGCTCACCACGGTATTATTCGAAAATATCTATAGAATTGAATTTTCTATCAAGATTCCATAGCACTCCAATGGCTATTGCACGCCAATAGAATCTTATATCCTTAATTATGCCAGAAAGTTAGTTAACCAGTATAGCAGTCGAAAAAGTCAACAAAATTGTAATTTCAGCCTCATTGTATATCAATGCAGTTTCTATAGCACTCAAAAAGTATCTTGCCTCCTTACTTATGCAAGGAAGCTAGCTCACCACGATATTAGTGGATAATGTCAATAAAAGTGAATTTCCCTTCCAGATTCTACAGCTTTGCAATGACTAGAGCACGCCAACAGAATGTTTCCGCCTTATTTATGCAAGGAAGTTA
>NW_016920723.1:0-562 GCF_001483705.2 Eufriesea mexicana
AAGTATATCCACCTACTTGCCAGAGAATATGTCTATTCAAAATACATTACCTTTTATAGCTTGGTGAATATGTCGCACAACGCCATCAATCCAATGGCAAGTACACACTTCTACTTGCCAGTAAATAGGTATGTTCAAAATCTATAAACTCCTATAGCTTGGTGAATAGGTCGCCTAACGCCTTCAATCCAATGGCAAGTACACCCATAACTTGCAAGAGAATAAGTCTTTCCAAAATCTATAAGCTGTCATAGCTTGGTGATTAGATCGCCTAACGCCTTCAATCCAAAGGCAAGTACAGCCATCTACTTGCCAGAGAATAGGTCTATTCAAAATCTATAACCTCTTATAGCATAGTGAAACGATCGCCTAACGCCTTCAATTCAATGGCAAGTACATCCACCTACTTGCCAGAGAACAGGTCTATTCAAAATCTATAACCTTTTATAGCTTGGTGAGTAGATCGCTTATCGTCTCCAATCCAATGGCAAGTACAGCAATCTCCTAGCAAGAGAATAGGTCTATTCAAAATCTATAATCTGTTATAGCTTGGTGAATAGAT
>NW_016920724.1:0-1039 GCF_001483705.2 Eufriesea mexicana
CTATAGCATTGCAATGGTTATACCTTGCCAATAGAATCTTTCCTCCTTATTTGTGCAACAAAACTTGCTCACCACGATATTAGTCGAAAATGGCAAAAAAATTGAATTTGCCACTCAGATACTATAGCATTGCAATGGCTATAGCATGCCAAAAGAATCCTGCCTCCATATTAATGCAACAAAATTAGCTCACCACGATAGTAGTCGAAAATGTCAATAAAATTGAATTTTCAAGACAGATTCAATAGCATTGCAACGGCTGTACCATGACAATAGAATCTTTCCCCCTTATTTGTGCAACAAAATTAGCTCACAACGATATTTGTCGAAAAAGGCAAAAAAATTGAATGTGCCAGTCAGATTATGTAGCATTGCAATGGCTATAGCGTGCCAATAGTATCCTCCCTCCTTATTCATGCAACAAAATTAGCTCACCACGATATTAGTCGAAAGTGTCAATAAAATTGAATTTTCCAGTCAGATTCTTTAGCATTGCAACGGGTATCGCATGCCAATAGAAACTTTCCCCCTTATTTATGCAACAAAATCAGCTCACCACGATATTAGACGAAAATGTCAATAAAATTGAATTTTCCAGTCAGATTCTATAGCATTGCAATGGCTATAGCTTGCCAGTAGAATGTTTCCTTCCTGTTTATGCAACAAAATTACTTCACAACGAAATTAGTCGAAAGGGACTATGAAATTGAATTTTCCAGACAGATTCTATAGCATTGTAATTGCTATAGCATGCCAATAGAATCTTTGCTCCTTATTTATGCAACAAAATTAGCTCACCACGATATTAGTCGAAAATGTCAATAAAATTGAATTTTCCAGTGTGATTCTATAGCATTGCAATGGCTATAGCATGCCAATAGAATCTTTCCTCCTTATTTATGCAACAAAATTAGCTCACCAAGATATGAGTCAAGAATGTCAATAAAAAGAATTTTCCAGTAAGATTCTATATCACTGCAATGGCTATAGCACGCAAATAGAATCTTTCCTCCTTACTTATGCAACAAAATTAGCTCAC
>NW_016920725.1:0-1087 GCF_001483705.2 Eufriesea mexicana
GCTCTAGTCATTGCAAAGCTATAGAATCTGGATGGGAAATTCAAATTTGTTGTCATTTTTTACTAATATCGTGGTGAGCTAACATTCATGCATAAACAAGGAGGAAATATTTTATTGGTGAGCTATAGCCATTGCAGTCCTGTAGAATCTGGCTGGACAATACAATTTTATTGATATTTTCGACTAATATCGTTGTGAGCAAACTTTCTTGAATAAATATGATATGAAGGAAATACTCTATAGGTGTGCTATTGCCATTGCAACGCTATAGAGTCTGTATGGCAAATTCAATTTTATTTTCATTTCCGACTAATATCGTTGTGAGCTAACCTCATTGCATAAATAAGGAGAAAAGATTCTGTTGGCGTGCTATAGGCATTTCAGTGCTGCAGTGTGTTGCTGGAGAATTCAATTTTACTGACAGTATCGTCTAATATCTTTGTGAGCTAACTTCCTTGCATAGGTAAAGAGGAAAGACCTTTTTGAGTGCTATTGCCATTGCAAAGATATAGAATGTGATTGGAAAGTTGAATTTTATTGACATTTCCGACTAATATCGTGGTGAGCTACCTTCCTTGCGTAAGTAAGGAGGAAAGATGCTTTTTGTGTGCTATAGCCATTGCAATGATACAGAATGTGGCTGGATAATACAATTTTCTTGACATTTTCGATTAATACCTTGGTGAGCTAACTTCCTGGCTTAAGTAAGGAGGAAAGATGCTTTTTGAGTGCTATAGCCATCGCAATGGTATAGAATGTGGCTGGAAAATACAATTTTGTTGACATTTTCGTCTAATATCGTGGTGAGCTAACTTCCTTGCGTAAGTAAGGAGGAAACATTCTGTTGGCGAGCTCTAGTCATCGCAAAGTTATAGAATCTGGAAGGGAAATTCAATTTTATTGACACTATCCACTAATATCGTGGTGAATTAATATCGTGGGGAGCTAGCTTTCTTGCACTAATAAGGAGGAAAGATTCAATTGGTCTGCTATAAGCATTGCAAAGCTATAGAATCGTCCTGGAAAATTCAATTTTATTGACATTTTCGGCTAATATCGTGGTGAGCTTACTTTCGTGCATAAATAA
>NW_016920726.1:0-367 GCF_001483705.2 Eufriesea mexicana
AGTTGGATGGAAAAAAGAAAGGTGTTTACATTTGGAGTTGGATGGAAAATCCAAAGGTGGATACATTTAGAGTTGGATGGAAAAAAGAAAGGTGTTTACATTTGGAGTTGGATGGAAAATCGAAAGGTGGATACATTTGGAGTTGGATGGAAATAAGAAAGGTGGATATATTTGGAGTTGGATGGAAAATCGAAAGGTGGATACATTTGGAGTTGGATGAAAAAAGGAAGGTGTTTACATTTGGAGTTGGATGGAAAAACGAAAGGTGGATATATTTGGAGTTGGATGGAAAATCGAAAGGTGAATACATTTGGAGTTGGATGGAAAAAAGAAAGGCATTTACATTTGGAGTTAGATGGAAAAACGA
>NW_016920727.1:0-727 GCF_001483705.2 Eufriesea mexicana
ATTTCCTTTAAATTATAATCTTCTACGCATTTAATACTGCAAAAACTCGTATTGAGTTACTAAATTAAATGTACAGGCGCAAAATTGTTGCGCAATATAAAAAATTTTAAATCTGCTTTCCTACGAAGGGTGCCTCATAATATTCCCCTCCTCTCATTATTTTTAATTAAAATATCTTTCCTCTATTATGAACAATATATAGTACGAAATGCTTTCTTCAGACTTGGAATCTAACTTCTTCAGAGCACTTGATATTTGACAGAAATGCAACATTGGTATTACCACAAGCTTATCCGCAATATGCAGATCACTGATTATTGTAGTTTGTTATAGTCAATTTTCGTTCTTGTGCCCTTCATATATAAATCAGTACATTGGCACATTATGTGCAGTCGATTATTTCTAATTCCTGGAGTTATCGATAAATATTAGTAAAGTTGTGAACCAGAGACTGTAGTTATACTAATGGCAAAATTAACCTACGTAGATAGATATTAAATACTATAGGTACCTAAATTACTGTTCCTCTGGTATTGACTGTAAAGAAGGTGATTTTCCAAATGGAATGCGTTTTCATTGAAATAATTAGCAATGTACTTAATAATAACAGATAATGTTAATGAAATATCTCTGGATAGAATGTGAATTCTGTAATTTAAGTTACCATACAATTTCATTAAAGATTCCAGATTAAATAAAAATCTGGAGAAATAGGTATAATAATGAA
>NW_016920728.1:0-1356 GCF_001483705.2 Eufriesea mexicana
AATTGAACTTTCCAGTCGGATCTTATGGCGCTGCAATGGCTATAGAACGCCAATAGAACCATTCCTCCTAATTTATTCGAGAAAGATTGATCACCGGGACACCAGCTGAAAATGTCGATAAAGTTGAACTTTGCAGTCAGATTTTGATGCTTTGCAACGGCTATAGCACGCCAAGAAAATCTTTCCTCCGTATTCATGCGAGAAAGCCTGCTCGACACGATATTAATTGAAGATGTCGGATAAATTGAACTTTCCAGTCAGATTCTACTGCATTGCAATGGCAATAGCAATAGCAGGCCAATAGAATATTCCACACTTATTTACGCGAGAAAGTTTGCTCACCACGAAACTAGTCGAAAATGTCAATGAAATTGAACATTCCAGTCTGATTCTATTGCGCTGCAATGGCTATTGATTGCCAATAGACTCTTTCCTCCTTATTTATGCACGAAGGCTTACTCACCACGATATTAGTCGAAAACGTCTATAAAATTGGACTCTCCAGTCCGAATCTATTGCATTGCAATCGCTATATCACGCCAATAGAATCATTCACACTTATATACGCGGGAAAGCTTGCTCGCCACGATATTATTCAGGAATGACAATAAAATTTTACTTTACAGTCATTTTCTAATGCATTGCAATGGCTATAACACGCCAACAGAATCCTTCCTGCATATTTATGCGAGAAAGTTTACCCACCACGATTCTAGTCGAACATGTCATTAAAATTGTTATTTCCTGTCAGATTCAATTGCATTTCAGTGACGATAGCACGCCAATAGTATCTTTCCTCCTTATTTATACGGGAAGGGTTGCTCACCACGACATTAGCCGAAAATATCGATAAAATTGAACTTTCCAGTCAGAATCCATTGCATTGCAATGGCTAAACCACGCCAATAGTATCCTTCGCCCTTATATTTGGGTGAAAGTTTGCACACAACGATATTATTCGAATATGTCAATAAAATTGAAACTTCCAATCAGGTTCTATTGTGTTGCAGCGGCTATAGCATGCCAACAGTATCTGTCCTCCATATTTACACAAGAAAGCTTGATCGCCACGATATTAGTCGAAAATGTCTATAAAATTGAAGTTCCCAGTCGGATTCTATTGCATTGCAATGACTATAGCACGCCAATACAATCTTTC
This sequence comes from Eufriesea mexicana, assembly GCF_001483705.2. NCBI lineage: Eukaryota > Metazoa > Arthropoda > Insecta > Hymenoptera > Apidae > Eufriesea > Eufriesea mexicana. Next base: position 1,160 of record NW_016920728.1, read on the forward strand.
CGCCTTATTTATGCGAGAAAGACTACTCACCACGCTATTAGTCGAAAATATCAATGAAATTGAACTTTCCAGTCTGATTCTATTGCGCTGCAATGGCTATTAATCTCCAATAGTATTCAGAGTATCCTTCCGCTTTATTTATGCGTGAAAGTCTGCTCACCACGATATTATTCGAAAATGCCAATGAAATTGAACTT
>NW_016920729.1:0-1203 GCF_001483705.2 Eufriesea mexicana
ATGGATGGGTGGATGGGTGGATGTATGTATGGATGTATGCATGGATGTGTGTATGGATGCATTTACGGATGTTTCTATGGATGTAGGGATGGATGAGTGTATGGGTGTATGCATGGATGTATGGATGTGTGTATGGACGTATGTATGGATGTACGAAGGTATGGATGTACGGATGTATGGATGTATGGATGTATGGATGTATATATGTATGGACGTGTGGATGGATGGAATTATGCGTGTATGGATGTATGAATGTATGGATGGAGGAATGTATGGATGTACGAATGTATGGATGTACGGATGTATGGATGTATGGATGTATATATGTATGGACGTGTGGATGGATGGAATTATGCGTGTATGGATGTATGAATGTATGGAAGTATGGATGGGTGGATGTATGGATGTATGGATGTATATATGTATGGATGTATGGATGGATGGACGTATGAGTGGATGGATGTATGGATGGACGTATTTTCGTGTGTATGGATGTATGGATGTATATATGTTTGCATGCATGCATGGATGGATGTATCGAAAGGTGGATGTATGAATGGATGGATTGATGGATGTATGGGAGGATGGAGGTATGGATGGATGGATTTATGGATGTATGGATGTATGAATGTATGGATGTATGGATGGATGGATGTATCGAATGATAGACGTACGAATGGAAGGATTTATGGATGTACGGATGTATGGATGTATGGATGGACGGATGGATGTATGGATGTATGGATGTATGGATGTATGTATGTATGGATGTACGAATGTATGGATGTACGAATGTATGGATGTACGGATGTATGGATGTATGGAAGTATATATGTATGGATGTATGGATGGATGGATGAATGAGTGGATGGATCTATGGATGGATGGATGTATCGAAAGATAGACGTACGAATGGAAGGATTTATGGATGCACGGATGTATGAATGTATGGATGGACGGATGGATGTATGCATGTATGCATGTATGGATGAATGGGTGGATGCATGTATCGAATGATGGACGTACGAGTGGATGCATTTATGGAAGTATGGATGTGGGGATGTATGGATGAATGTATGTATGAATGGATGGATGTATGGTTGGATGTATTTATCGATGGGTGGATGGGTGGATGTATGTATGGGTGTATGCATGGATGTATGTATGGATGCATTTTCGGATGTTTCTATGGATGTAGGTATG
>NW_016920730.1:0-662 GCF_001483705.2 Eufriesea mexicana
TCCAATGGCAAGTACAGCCATCTACTTGCCAGAGAATAGGTCTATTCAGAATCTATAACCTGTCACAGCTTGGTGAAAAGATCGCGTAACGCCTTCAATCCAATGACAAGTACAGCCATCTTCTTGCCAGAGAATAGGCCTAATCAAGATCTATAATCTGTTATAGCTTGGTGATTACATCGCCTAACACCTTCAATCCAATGGCAACTACAGCCATCTACTTGCCAGAGAATAGGTCTATTCAAAATCAATAACCTGTTATAGCTTGGTGAAAAGATCGCGTAACGCCTTCAATCCAATGGCAAGTACTGCCAACCACTTGCCAGAGAGTGCGTCTATTCAAAATCCATAATCTCTTATATCCTGGTGAATAGATCGCCTAACGCCTTCAATATCTTCAATCCTATGTCAGGAACAGCCATCCACTTGCCAGAGAATAGGTCGATTCAATATCCATAATCTGTTACATCTTGGTGAATAGATCGCCTAACGCCTTCAATCCTATGGCAAGTGCAGCCATCTACTTGCCAGAGAATAGGCCTATTCAAAATCTATAATCTGTTATAGGTTCGTGAATAGATCGCCTAACGCCTTCAATCCAATCTCAAGTAATGCCATCTACTTGCCTGGGAATAGGCCAATTCAAAATCTATAACCTGTTA
>NW_016920730.1:715-994 GCF_001483705.2 Eufriesea mexicana
CTTGCCAGAGAATAGGTCTACTCAAAATCTATAAGCTGTCACAGCTTGGTGATTAGATCGCCTAACGCCTTCAATCCAATGGCAAGTACACCCACCTTCATGCCAGAGAATACGACTAATCAAAATCTATATCCTGTTATATCATAGTGAATAGTTCGCCTGACGCCTTCAATCCAATGGCAAGTACAGCCATCTACTTGCCAGAGTATAGGTCTCCTCAAAATCTATAACCTGTTATAGCTTGGTGAAAAGATCGCGTAACGCCTTCAATCCAATGGC
>NW_016920731.1:0-550 GCF_001483705.2 Eufriesea mexicana
ATTTAATTGATCAGTGAACATATTTATCAAGTCGCTACAGTGTTGTGTTGGTGGATGTACTAAATGCCTTAATGTCTATTGTAAGTACCTCTGGCCATATCAGTTCTGTAAATTGATTATCCTGGCAATCTCGATGACTCTTAATCATCAGTGAAGGAATTAATCCAGCGGCTACAGTACAACACATACACATACACACACAGCACTGTTTTGGAAGTTGCTAATATCTTGAGATACAATGTATATGACTTTTGTCATTCTAGAATTGCTATAGGATTTGAATCGTCAGTGAAAATATTAACCACGCTACCAGAGTGCTCTGCTGATGGCTATACTCAGTACTGTATCGACATATGTCAATGTCTCCAGCGAAAATTGTCATATACATCTATCATTCTAAACCCGCTAAAGATCTTAAATGATCAGTGGACAGACGAGTTCAATGGCCATATTAATGTTTAGATCGATAAGCTCGGAACTCTCATGCTATTTGCCAACAGCAGTACATATATTTGATCTATCCATTGATCTTTCTTCAATTGCTGTGCTG
>NW_016920732.1:0-953 GCF_001483705.2 Eufriesea mexicana
GGATGCCAGCAATATTGGTCTCGCTACGTTATATTAAGTTATGTTACGTTTGCCTGTAACACTCTTTAATAGGCTAGGATAGGAAAGATATGACTATTGTGCTATACACAGCCATTCGGTGGTTTTGTATGCTCTACATAGATCTATTATGCTCTCCTTGAATCAGGGGAGACCCGCAATAGCGGTCGTGGTACGGTAGGTTGAGTTAGGTTACGTTTGGTTAGGTAAGGTTACGCTACGTTTGGTAAGTATGGCGTTGACCTTTGCGTTACCTGCAGCCACTCGTTGGATTTCTGGTCTCTACTGCGATGTGATGTCATCTGCTTGGCTCAGTGGTGGCCAGCAATAGTGGTCGCGGCACGTTACGTCGAGATCCGTTACGTTCGGCTAGGTTAGGTTAAGTTGAGTTCGGTTTGGGTGAACTGACTTTCGTGCCATACACAGTTATTCGGCGGGTTTATGCGATACACAGTGCTCTACTACATTCTGCTTGGTCCTGGGGAGGCTAGCAATAGTGGTGGCGGCACGTTGTGATGAGTTATGTTACGATTGGTTAGGTTATGCTATTATAGGTTTGGTTCCGATAGCTTTGACTTTTCTGCTATACGCTGCGATTCCAAGGATATCTGCATTCTACTCTCGTCTGCAGTGCTCTGCACGGCTCTGCGGAGGCTAGCAATATTCGTCGCCGCACGTTAGGTAGATTTAGGTTATGTCTGATTATGTTACCATTAGTTGGGTTAGGATAGGATGGTTGTGACTTTTGTTCTGTACTCTGCGATTCCATGGATTTCTGCATTCCGCTCTCCTCTAGTATGTTCTGCTTAGCTTTGAGGATGGCAGCATTGGATGCCTAGTCACGCAACCTTCAGCTATATAACGTATGGCTGTGTCACGCTTGGTCATGTTATTATAGTGTATCCTTGACTCTTGTGCTTTACATTCCAATCCTA
>NW_016920733.1:0-866 GCF_001483705.2 Eufriesea mexicana
GCTCTGGCAAGGCCAGCAATAGTGCCCACAGCACGTTACGTTTAGTTGGGGTAAGAACCGTTAAGCTGTGTCAGGTTAAGTTTTGTCAGTATAGCTTCAACTCTTGTGCTGTTCACTGCTATTCGGTGGTTTTCTGCGCCCTACTGTGCTCTACTGTTTTCGGCTCGGCTCTGGAGATGGCTCCAATAGAGGTCGCTGCACGTTAGGTTGATTTAGTCTATGTTTGGTTATTTTCTCATGGTTTGGTTAGACTTGGGTAGCTTTGACTATTCTGATATGCACTGCGATTATATGGATTCTGCGTTCTACTCTCTACCAATGTGTTCTGCTTGGCTCTTTGGAGGCCAGCAGTAGTAGTCGCGGCACGTATGGGTGAGTGATGTCACATTTGGTTATGTTACGATTGGCTACGTTAGGGATGATGGCTTTGACTTTAGCGCTATTGTCTGCTATTAGGTGACTTTCTGCACCCTATAGTGCTTCAATATTTTCAGCTTATCTCTTGGAAGGCATGCGTTCTACTCTCTACCAATGTGTTCTGCTTGGCTCTTTGGAGGCCAGCAGTAGTAGTCGCGGCATGTATGGGTGAGTGATGTCACATTTGGTTATGTTACGATTGGCTACGTTAGGAATGATGGCTTTGACTTTAGCGCTATTGTCTGCTATTAGGTGACTTTCTGCACCCTATAGTGCTTCAATGTTTTCAGCTTATCTCTTGGAAGGCCAGCAATGGAGGTTTCTACTCGTTACGATGAGTCATGTTACGTTCTGTTAGTTTGGGCCAGGATATGTTTGGTCAGGCTTGCTTCAGCTCTTGTGCTGTATACTGCCATTCGACGGATTTCTGCGCTCTACAGTGCTCTGGT
>NW_016920734.1:0-244 GCF_001483705.2 Eufriesea mexicana
CAGTTCAAAATCTATAATCCGTTACAGGTTGGCGACTACAACGCCTAACGCCTTCAATTCAATGGCAAGTACAGCCGTCTACTTGACAGATAATATATCTATTCAAAATCTATATTCTGTAATAGCTTGGTGAATAGGTCGCCCAACGCCTTCCATCCAATGGCACGTACAGCCATCTACTTGCCAGACAATAGGTATATCGAAAATCTATAATCTGTTATAGCTTGGTGAATAGACCGCCTAA
>NW_016920734.1:266-500 GCF_001483705.2 Eufriesea mexicana
ACATTTACTTGCCAGAAAATAGGTCTATTCAAAATCTATAACATGTTATAGCTTGGTGCACACATCGCCTAACGCCTTCAATACAATGGCAAGTACAGTAATCTTCTTGCCAGGGAATAGGTCTATTCAAAATCTATAATGTGTTATAGCTAGGCGAACAGATCGCTTGAAGCCTTCAATCCAATGGCAAGTACAGTCATCTACTTGCCAGAGAATTGGACTATTCAAAATCTA
>NW_016920735.1:0-3139 GCF_001483705.2 Eufriesea mexicana
AGTCTCGGTCAGGCTGGTTTATGGATCCCTTGACTTTTGCGCTATATACTGCTATCTGTTCGCTTTCTGCATTCTTCTGTGCTCCAGTATACTCTGCTTGTCGCGGCCGAGGCAAGCAACTCTGGTCTCGGCACGTTATGCTATGTTAGGTCACTTTTGCTTATATTACATTTGCCTATGTTAGGACAGGATAGAGTTGACTTACCCGCCCTATACCGCTATTCGGTGGATTCCTGCGCTCTACAGTGCTCTACTATATTCTGCTCGACCCTCGGGAGGACAGCAATAGCGGTCGAGGCACGTTAGGTTGGTTAAGATTATGTTTGGTTGTGTTAGGTTACGATGTGTTAGGTCATGGTAGCTTCGACTATTGTACTACACAATGCTATTCCCGTGACTCCTGCGCTCCACTGTGCTCTGCCACGCTCTGCCTTTCTCTGGGGACGCTAGGTGCGGTGGTCGCGGCACGTTGGTTTGAGTCATGTTACGCTTGGTTAGGCTCGGTTTGATTATGTTTGGTTGGGATAGCTTCTACTTTTGTGCAATATGCTGCTATTCGGTGCATTTCTGCGCCCTTCATATTTCCACCATACCCTGCTGGACTCTGGGAAGACGATCAATACCGGCCGCGGCACGATAGGTTGAGTTAGGTCACGTTTGGTTAGGTTAGGTTAGGCCAAGTTTGGTTAGTGTAGCTTTGACTTTCATGCCATACACTGTTGTTCGTTGGATTTCTGTGCTGTACTGTGCTGTACTATAATCTGCAAGGCCCTGGGGAGTCCAGCAACAGTGGCCGCGGCGCTTCATGTTGAGGTTGGCTAGGTTTGGGTATGTTAAGGTGGGATTATTTGGGATAGGATAGCTTCGCCTTTTGTGCTATACACTGCTATTCGGCGGACTTCTGCGCTCTACTGTTTACCCATATCCTTTGCTTGGCTCTTGTGAGGCCCGCAATAGTGATCGCGGCACGTTAGGTTGAGTTTTGTCTCGTTTGGTCAGGTTATGTTATGCCAAACACGGTCACGTTTTCATGGACTTTTGTGGCATACACTGCTATTCAGAGGATTTCAGCGCAAGAATGGCCTATACTACATTTTGCTTGGCCCTGAGGAGGCCAGCAATAGTCGCGGCTTGTTATGTTATGTAAGGCTACGTCTGATTATGTTATGTTATCTTATGATTGGTTACGGTGGCTTTGGTGCTACACACTATTTTGCGGCGGCTTCCTGTGACCTGCGGTGCTCTACTCTATTCTGCATGGCTCTGTGGATTCCTGCAGCAGTGTTCGCGGCACGCTCCGTTGGGTTGCGCTACTTTTGGTTAGGTTAGGTTATGTCAGGTTAGGTGAGGGTATCTACGGCCTTGCGCTATTCACTGAAATGCGTCGCATTTCTGCGATCTACTGTGCCCTAGTACATTCTGCTTTTCTGTGTGGGTGTCAGCAATAGTGGCTTCGGCATGTTAGGTTGAGCTAAGCCACGTTTGGTTATGTTACGTCTGGTGAGGTAAGCACCGGATAGTTTAGACATCTGTGCTATACACTGTTATCCTCCGACATCTGCGCTCTGCTGCATTTTAATATTCTCCGCTTTGCTCTGTGGAGGCCAGCAATAGTGGCCGCGGCACGTTAGGTTGAGGTATGCTACGTTTGGTTAGGTAACGTTAACAAGGATAAGGTATGCATAGATATTAGTTTTGTGCTATACACTGCGATTCTATGGACTTCTATGCCCTATTGTCCTCTAGTACGTTCTGCTCGACTCTGGGGTGGCTAGCAATGGCGGAAAGGGAAAGTAAGGTTGAGTTATATTACGTTTGGCTTTGCTGAGCTTGGAAATATTAGGACAGGATAGCTTCGACTATTGTGGTATACACAGCTATTCGGTGCACATCTGCGTTCCAGTGTGCTCCAGTATGCGCTGCTTGGCTCTACGAACGCCAACAATGACGGTTGCCGCACTTTAAGTTGTGCTATGCTACGTATGGGTAGGTTAGGTTATGCCAGGTTTGGCCAGGTTACCCACGGCTCTTGCGCTGTACGCTGATTTTCGGTGGATCTCTGCGCTCAAGGCTGCTGTACAATACTCTGCTGGACTCAGGGGAGGCAAGCAATAACGGTCGCGGCACGTTAGTTTTAGTTAGGTTATGTTTTGTTAGGTTAGGTTACGTTAAGTCTGGTTAGGATAGCTTTGTCTTTCGTGCTATATACTGTCACTCGGTGGATTTCTCCGCTCTGTTGTCCTCTAGTGTATTCCTCTCGTCCTTGTGAAGGACAGAAATAGTGGTCTCATCGTATTAGGTTTTGTTAAGTTACTTTCTGTTATGTCACGTTTGGCTAGGTTAGGATATGCTACCTGGACTTTTGTGCTATACTCTGCTATTCTGCGGACCTCTGCGCTGTAATGTGCTCTCTTACGTTCTGCTTGGCTCTGTGGTGTCCAGTAATAGCTGTCTCGGCACGTTAGGTTGAGTAAGGCTATGTTTCGTTAGGTTAGATTAGGAAGGCTGGGTTAGAATATCTTTGACTTTTGTGCTATTCACTACAATGAGGTGTATTGCCTTCCACAACTGGTCCCTAGTAAATTCGGCTTGTCTCCGTAGAGGCCAGGAACTCTGGTCTCGTCATGTTAGGTTGAGTTAGGCAACGTTTGGATGTATTAAGTTTGTCTAGGTTGGGATAGGCTACTCTGGCTTTTGTGCTATTCACTGCTTTTCGGTAGTTTTCTGCGCTCTAATGTACTCCGCCTGGCTCTGGGAATGTCAGCAACAGGCTACTCTGGCTTTTGTGCTGTTCACTGCTTTTCGGTAGTTTTCTGCGCTCTAATGTACTCCGCCTGGCTCTGGGAATGTCAGCAAGGTTGGCCTCGTCACGTTATATCTAGATACACTATGTTTGGACAGGTAAGGTAAGGTATGTTTATGTCAGGTTATGTTTGACTTTTGCGCTATGCACAGCAATGCGGTGGACTTCTGCGTCCTGCTGTGCTCTAGTATATTATGCTTTTCTCTGTGGACGCCATGAACAGTGCTCTCGGCACGTTTGATTGAGTTATGTTACGTTTGGTTACGTTAGGCTTGGGCACGCTTGGTTAGGTTGGCTTTGATTTTTGTGCAATACACTGCTATACAGACGATTTCA
>NW_016920736.1:0-21647 GCF_001483705.2 Eufriesea mexicana
TTAGGATAGGGTAGCTTTGACTTTTAAGCTGTACACTGCTATGCTATGGATTTTTGCCATCTACTCTCCTTTAATATGATCTGCTTGGCTCTGGGGATGCCAGGAATATGGGCCTCTGCACGTTAGGTTGAGTAAGATTGCGTTTGGCTAGGTTGAGTTATGATAAGTTCGGTTAGGATAGCTGCGACTTTCGTACTATTCACTGTTATTCGGTGGATTCCTGCTCTCTACTGTGCTCTATTATATTCTGCTTGGCCCTGGCGAGGCCAGCAACAGTGGTCGCTGTACGTTATTTTGAGTTATGCTTCGTTTGGTTAGGCTACGTTAATTTGAGATAGGTTTCGACAGCGTTGACTTTTCTGCTTTACAATGCGATTCCAAGGATTTCTGTGCCCTTCTCCCCTCTTATATGTGCCACTCGTCCCTGGGGAGGCCAGCAATATTGGTCGCGACACGTTAGATTTAATTAGGTTATGTTTGGTTATGTTACGGCTGGTTAGGGCAGGATATTGTTGCTTAGCCTTTTGTGCTATACACTGCTATATGCTGCACTTCTGCGCCGTACTGTGCTCTAGTATGTTACGCTTGGCTCTTGGGAGGCGGGATGTAGTGTCCTCGGCACGCTAGCTCCAGTTCGGTTACGGTTACGTTACATTTTATTAGGTTAGGACACGGTGGCTTCGCTTTTGTGCTACGCACTGCTATTTTATGAATTTCTGTGCGCTACTCTCCTCTAATATCTTCTGCGTGGCTCTGACGATAGCAGCAATACCCGACCTGTCATGTTACGTCGTGTTAGGTTACGTATGGTTTAGTTACGTGTTGTTTGGATGGGATAGGTTAACTTGGACTTTTGTGCTACACACAGCTGTTCCCTGGATTTCTGCGCTCTACTGTTCTATAGTATGTGCTACTTGGCTATGTGGAGGCTGTTGTATCGGCACGACAGGCTGAGATATGTTACGTTCAGTTGGTTAGGTTATCATGAATTTGGTCTGTGTAGCTCAGACTTTCGTGGTTTATATTGTCATTCGGTGGATTTATGCGCAATACTGTGCCCTTCCATACTCTGCTTGTCCCTGGCGATGCCAGCAACAGTGGTTGCGTCACGCTATATAGAGTTGGGCTATGCTTAGTTAGGTTACAGTTGGTTCGGTAAGGTGCATATCGCTTTGACTCTTCTGTTATACACTGCGAATATATGGACCTCGGTGATCCCCTCTCCTATAATCTGTTCTGCTTGCTCTGGGTATGCCAGCAACAGCGGTCTCGGCACATCGGCTTTAGTTAGGTTACATTTGGTTACGTTGCGCTTGGTTAAGTTAGGATAGGGTGGCTTTGACTCTTGTGCTATACGCTGCTATTGCGTGCATTCGTGCGTTCGACTGGGCTTTAGTGTGCTCTGCTTGGATCTGGCTAGCCCAGCAATAGCGGTCTCGGCGCGGTATGTTGAGTCAGACTTCGTATGGTTAGTTTCAGATAGTTCTGGTAAGGACAGGATACCTTTGACTTTTGGCTATACACTGCAATGCGGCGGGCTTCATTGCTTTACTGTTCTCTTTTATATTCTGCTAGCCTCTGGGGATGCCAGCATTAATGTTCGTGGCACGATAGAGTAGGTAATTCTACATATGGTTACGTTACGTTTGGTTAGCATAGGAGAGGATAGCTTTGGCTTTTGTACTATACACTGCTTTTCGGTGAATTTCTGCGCTACACTGTGCTCTAATATGTTCTGCTTCGCTCTGGGGAGGCCAGCAATATGGGTCCCAGCACGTTAGCTTCAGATCGTTTACGTTTGGATAGGTTAGGTTACGTTAATTTGGGTGAGAGTAGCTTTGACTTTTGTGCTGTACATATCTTTTCGCTGGATTTCTGAGCTCTACTGTGCTCTAATATTTCCTTCTTGTCTCCGGTGATGCAGCAATGGTGGTCTATGTACGCTGTGTTGAGTTAGGTTCCGTTAGGTTACGTTCGTTTTGGCTAGGTGAGGATAGTGTGTCTTTGACTTTTGTGCTGTACACTGCTATTCTATGGACTTCTGCACTCTACTCTGCTCAAATATGTTCAGCTCGGCTCCGGGAAGGGCAACAATAGGTGTCTCATCACGTTAGACTGGGTTATGTTACATTAGGTTACGTTACGTTTAGCTGGATAGGAGAGGATAGCATTGACTTTTGCGCTATACACCGCTTTTTGATGGACTTCGGCGATCTATTGTGCTCTAGTAAGTTCTGCTTGGCTCTCGGATGGCCAGCAATAGCGGTCTCTGCACATTATGTAGAGATAGGACACATTCAGCTAGTTTAGGCCAGTTCAGCTAAGGATTGGGTATCTCTGGCTTTTGTATTATACCCCGCAATGCGGCGGGTCCCTGCGCTCTACTGCTTTCTATTACATTCTGCTTGCCACTAGGGTTCTAACAATAGTAGCCTCGGCATGTTGGGTGGAATTACGGTAAGTTTGGTTATGCTATGAATTGCTTGCTTACGATAGGGCAGCTTTGACGTTTGTGCTATATACTGCCCGTCGGTAGATTTCAGCGCTCTGCAGTGCACTAGTATGTTCTGCTCCCCTCTGGGGAGGCCAGCGGTAGTGCCCTCGGCAGGTTAGGCTGAATTCTGCTACGTTCGGATATGTTACGTTTGGTTTGGTTAGGATAGGGTAGCTTCAACTTATGTGCTGCACGCTATTATTCTACGGACTTCTGCGCTCTACTTCCCTCTGATATGTTCTGCTTCTCGCTGGGGATGGCAACAATAGACGTCTCGTCACGCTAGTTTGAGTCATGTTACGTTTGGACACGCTACGTTTGGTTAAGTTAGGACAGGATGGCTTCAAGTGTTATGATATACATTGCTGTTCCGTGGATTTGCTCACTGTACTTGTCTATAGTATCTTCTGCTTGGCTTTGTGGAGTCTAGCGGAAGTGGTCTCGGCACGTTATGTTGTGTTATGGTACGTTTAGTTTTTTTAGGTTCGTTCAGCTAAGGTCTGGATATCTTAGACTTTCGTGCTATACACTGCAGTGCTGCGGGTTGCTAGGTCTTACTGTCCACTAATATACTCTCCTTGATCCTGGTGAGAGCACCAATATAGTTCTCGGCACGCTGGGTTGAGTGTGGTTACGTTTGGTTAGGTCAAGTTACGTTAAGTGCGGTAAGGATAGCTTTGACATCAATCCAATACACTGTTTTTCGGTGGATTTCTGCGCACAGCTGTGCTCTACAATATTCTGCTTTGCCCTAGCGAGGCTAGCGATAGTGGTCGCTGCACGCTCTGTTTAGATAGGCTACGTTATTGTAGGCTACGTTTGTTTCGGATAGGTGCGGATGGCTTTGTCTTGTCTGCTTGACTCTGTGTTTCCATGGATTTCTGTGCTCTACTCGGCTCTGATCTGTTCTTCCCGGCTGAGGGGGGCCAGCATTATTGTTCGTGGCACGATAGAGTAGGCAATGCTACATATGGTTACGTTACGTTTGGTTAGCATAGGAGAGGATAGCTTTGGCTTTTATGCTATACACTGCTTTTCGGTGCATTACAGCGCTATACTGCTCTGTAGTATGTTCTGCTTGGCTCTGGATGGGCAACCAGTATGGTCCTCGGCATGGTAGCTTCAGTTTGGTTACGTTCGGTTGTGTAACGTTTGGTTAGGTTGGGATTGGGTAGCTTGGCTCTTGTGCTATACATTGTTTTTCTATGGACTTCTGCGCTTTACTTTCCTCTAATATGCTCTGTTTGGCTCTGGGGAGAGCAGCGGTAGATATATCGTTACGTTAGGTTGAGTTATGTTACATGTGGTTACTTTACGCTTGGTTAGGTTAGGATAGGATGACTTTTACTTTTGTGCTTTACGCTAATATTCCGTGCATTTCTGCTCTCTACTGGGCTACAGTATGTTCTGCTTGGCTCTGTGGATGCTAGAAGTAGTGCTCTCGGCGCGTTACATTGAGTTAGGTTACGTTAGGTTAGTTTATGTTTTTTCTGGTAAGATTTGGGCTCCTTCGTCTTTTGCTCTATACATTGCAATGCGTCGGATTTCTGCGCTCTACTGTTCTTTAGTATATTCCTCTTGGCTCTGGGGAGGACAGCAGTAGACGTCTCGTCACGTTAGTTAGAGATATGTTACGGTCGGTTAGATTGGTTTATTCTAATTTCAGCAAGGATAGCTTTGACTTTAGTACTATACACTGTTACACGGTGGATTTCTGTACTCTACTGTGGTGTACCATACTCTGTATGGCCCTGGCGTGGCCAGGAGCAGTGGCTGCTTCACGTCATGTTGAGTTGTGCTACCTTTGGTTAGGTTATATGTGGCTGGGTCTGGTACGGTGACCTTTGACTTCTCTGTTATAAACTGCTATACTACGGACTTCGGTGCTCCCCTTTCATGCAATCTGCTCCGCTGGGCTCTGGGAATGCCCGCAATAGTGGTCTCGGCTCGTAAGTTTGGGTTAGGTTACGTTTGGTTACGTTATGTTTGGTTAGGTTAGTGTAGGATCTCTTTGATTTCTGTGCTATACACTGCTAATCGTCGGGTTTCTGCGTTCTACTGAGCCCTTATATCGTCTGCTTGGCTCTGGGTAGGCAGACAATTGTGGTCTCGGCACGTTAGGTTCTGTTAGGTTACGTGCGGTTAGGTCCGGTTACGATACGTGCGGCCAGGATAGCTTTGACTTTCGTAGTGTACACAGTTGTTCGGTGGATTTCTGCGTTACACTCTGCTCCACTGCATTCTGTTTGGCCTTGGCCAGGGCAGGAACAGTGGTCACCGCGCGTCATTTTGAATCAGGCGATGTTTGGTTAGGCAACGTTAGTATGGGACAGATAGGGTTAGCTTCGGTTTTTATGCTTTACTCTTTGATTCCACGGAATTCTGTGCTCTAGCCTCCTCTAATATGCTCTACTCGGCTCTGCGGAGGCCAGCAATCGTGGTCTCGGCACGTAAAAGTGAGTTAGGTTACGATTGTCTACGTACGATTGTTTAGGTTAGGATAGGATAGCTACGAGGTTTGCGCTATGCACTGCTATTTGATGAATTTGTTGACTCTAGCGCGCTCTAATATTTGCTGCTTGGCTCTGGTGATGCCAGCAATAGTGGTCTCAGCACGTTGGGTTTAGACAAGTTACGTTCGGTTACGCTATTTGGTTTTGTTAGGATAGGATAGCTTTTACTATTGTGCTATACACTGCTATTCGGTGCATTTCTGCGATATTCTGTGCTCTAGTATGTAATTCTAGGCTCTGGGGAGGGCAGGGTCAGCGTCCTCGTCACGCTAGTTTTATTTCGGTTATGTCTGTTTGTGATACATTTGGTTAGGTTTGGATTGGTTAGCCTCGCTTTGGTGCTATACACTGCTATTCTATGGATTATTGTGCCCTGCTCCCCGTCTAAAATGTTCCGCTTGTCTCTGGAGGGGGCAGCAATAGCCGTCCCGTCACGTTAGGTAGAGTCACGTTACGTTCGGTTTCGTTACACTTTGTAAGGGTAGAACAGGATAAAATAGACTTTTGTGATACACACAGCTAATAGGTGGACTTCTGCGTTCCACTGTCTACTAATACGTTCCCCTTTGCTCAAGGGAGGCAAGCCATATGGGTCTCTGCACGTTATGTTGTGATAGGTTACGTTCGGTTTGTTAAGGTTAGTACAGGAAAGGATAGAATACCTTCGACATTTGTGCTATACACTGCAATGAGGCATGTTCCGGCGCTCTACCGTCCTTTATTATATGCTGCTTGCCTCTTGCAGACCAACAGTAGTGGTCTCGAAACGATAGGTCGGATACGGGTACGTTTGTTTATGTTACGATTTGCTTGGTTAGGACAGGGTGGCTCTGACTTTAGTGCTAGACGCTCCTCTCTGGACGATTTCTGCGCTATTCTGTCATCTAGTATGTTCCGCTTGGCTCTGAGGGGCTAGCAATTGTTGCCTTGGTACGTTATGTTGAGTTAGACTACGTATGGTTAGTTTAGGTTATTTCGGGTAAACATTACAGCGCTATACTGCTCTGTAGTATGTTCTGCTTGGCTCTGGATGGGCAACCAGTATGGTCCTCGGCATGGTAGCTTCAGTTTGGTTACGTTCGGTTGTGTAACGTTTGGTTAGGTTGGGATTGGGTAGCTTGGCTCTTGTGCTATACATTGTTTTTCTATGGACTTCTGCGCTCTACTTTCCTCTAATATGCTCTGTTTGGCTCTGGGGAGAGCAGCGGTAGATATATCGTTACGTTAGGTTGAGTTATGTTACATGTGGTTACTTTACGCTTGGTTAGGTTAGGATAGGATGACTTTTACTTTTGTGCTTTACGCTAATATTCCGTGCATTTCTGCTCTCTACTGGGCTACAGTATGTTCTGCTTGGCTCTGTGGATGCTAGAAGTAGTGCTCTCGGCGCGTTACATTGAGTTAGGTTACGTTAGGTTAGTTTATGTTTTTTCTGGTAAGATTTGGGCTCCTTCGTCTTTTGCTCTATACATTGCAATGCGTCGGATTTCTGCGCTCTACTGTTCTTTAGTATATTCCTCTTGGCTCTGGGGAGGACAGCAGTAGACGTCTCGTCACGTTAGTTAGAGATATGTTACGGTCGGTTAGATTGGTTTATTCTAATTTCAGCAAGGATAGCTTTGACTTTAGTACTATACACTGTTACACGGTGGATTTCTGTACTCTACTGTGGTGTACCATACTCTGTATGGCCCTGGCGTGGCCAGGAGCAGTGGCTGCTTCACGTCATGTTGAGTTGTGCTACCTTTGGTTAGGTTATATGTGGCTGGGTCTGGTACGGTGACCTTTGACTTCTCTGTTATAAACTGCTATACTACGGACTTCGGTGCTCCCCTCTCATGCAATCTGCTCCGCTGGGCTCTGGGAATGCCCGCAATAGTGGTCTCGGCTCGTAAGTTTGGGTTAGGTTACGTTTGGTTACGTTATGTTTGGTTAGGTTAGTGTAGGATCTCTTTGATTTCTGTGCTATACACTGCTAATCATCGGGTTTCTGCGTTCTACTGAGCCCTTATATCGTCTGCTTGGCTCTGGGTAGGCAGACAATTGTGGTCTCGGCACGTTAGGTTCTGTTAGGTTACGTGCGGTTAGGTCCGGTTACGATACGTGCGGCCAGGATAGCTTTGACTTTCGTAGTGTACACAGTTGTTCGGTGGATTTCTGCGTTACACTCTGCTCCACTGCATTCTGTTTGGCCTTGGCCAGGGCAGGAACAGTGGTCACCGCGCGTCATTTTGAATCAGGCGATGTTTGGTTAGGCAACGTTAGTATGGGACAGATAGGGTTAGCTTCGGTTTTTATGCTTTACTCTTTGATTCCACGGAATTCTGTGCTCTAGCCTCCTCTAATATGCTCTACTCGGCTCTGCGGAGGCCAGCAATCGTGGTCTCGGCACGTAAAAGTGAGTTAGGTTACGATTGTCTACGTACTATTGTTTAGGTTAGGATAGGATAGCTACGAGGTTTGCGCTATGCACTGCTATTTGATGAATTTGTTGACTCTAGCGCGCTCTAATATTTGCTGCTTGGCTCTGGTGATGCCAGCAATAGTGGTCTCAGCACGTTGGGTTTAGACAAGTTACGTTCGGTTACGCTATTTGGTTTTGTTAGGATAGGATAGCTTTTACTATTGTGCTATACACTGCTATTCGGTGCATTTCTGCGATATTCTGTGCTCTAGTATGTAATTCTAGGCTCTGGGGAGGGCAGGGTCAGCGTCCTCGGCACGCTAGTTTTATTTCGGTTATGTCTGTTTGTGATACATTTGGTTAGGTTTGGATAGGTTAGCCTCGCTTTGGTGCTATACACTGCTATTCTATGGATTTTTGTGCCCTGCTCCCCGTCTAAAATGTTCCGCTTGTCTCTGGAGGGGGCAGCAATAGCCGTCCCGTCACGTTAGGTAGAGTCACGTTACGTTCGGTTTCGTTACACTTTGTAAGGGTAGAACAGGATAACATAGACTTTTGTGATACACACAGCTATTAGGTGGACTTCTGCGTTCCACTGTCTACTAATACGTTCCCCTTGGCTCAAGGGAGGCAAGCCATATGGGTCTCTGCACGTTATGTTGTGATAGGTTACGTTCGGTTTGTTAAGGTTAGTACAGGAAAGGATAGAATACCTTCGACATTTGTGCTATACACTGCAATGAGGCATGTTCCGGCGCTCTACCGTCCTTTATTATATGCTGCTTGCCTCTTGCAGACCAACAGTAGTGGTCTCGAAACGATAGGTCGGATACGGGTACGTTTGTTTATGTTACGATTTGCTTGGTTAGGACAGGGTGGCTCTGACTTTAGTGCTAGACGCTCCTCTCTGGACGATTTCTGCGCTATTCTGTCATCTAGTATGTTCCGCTTGGCTCTGAGGGGCTAGCAATTGTTGCCTTGGTACGTTATGTTGAGTTAGACTACGTATGGTTAGTTTAGGTTATTTCGGGTAATTTCGCTGCTATTCGGGACCTTCCTGCTCTATCCTGTGCTCTAGTATGTTCTGCTTGGCTCTGGGTGGGCCAGCAGTAGCGTCCTCGGCCCGTTAGCTTTACTTCCGCTACGTTCGTTTTTGTTACGTTTGGTTTGTTTGGGACATCGCAGCTTTATCATTTGTGCTATTCACTGCTATGCTATGGACTTCTGCGCTCTACTCGCCTGCAATATGTTCTGCTCGGCTCTGTGGAGGACGGCAGCAGTGGTCTCGACATATTAGGTTGAAATAGGTCACGCTTGGTTATGTCAGGGTTGGCTTGGGTGCGATATGGTAGCTAGTCTTTTCCGTTATACACTGCGATTCTATGGATTTCAGCGTTCTACTCTCCACTATTGTGTTCCGCTTGACTCTGGGGAGGCCAGGGATAGTGATCGCGGTACGTTAGGGTAAGTTAGGTTACGTTTGGTTATGTTACGTTTGGCTATGTTAGAGGAGATTAGCTTTGACTTTAGAGCCATAGTCTGCTGCCAGGTGGATTTCTGCTCCCTACAGTGCTCTAAATTTTTTAGCTTACCTCTGGGAATGCCAGAAATAGTGGTTTCGACACGTTATGTCTGGTCCGGTTACGCTCGGTTATGTTGGTTTACGCTAAGTTTGGCCAGGGTGGCTTTAACTTTTGTGCTGTACACAGCTATTCAGCGAAGTTCTGCGCTCTACTGCGCTCTAGTATATCCTGCTTCGCTCTTGTGGCCAGTAATAGTGGTCGCGGCACGTCAGAGTAAGTTAGGATACGCTTGGTTATGTGACGATTCTCTTGGTTAGGAGAGGATATCTTCGTCTTCAGCGCTATATTCTGCTATTCGGTGGGATTCTGCGCACTACTGTGCTCTATTATGTTCTGCTTGGCTCTGCGGTGTGCAGCAATAGCGGTCTCGGCACGTTAAGTTGGTTTGGATATGTTTCATTCAGTTGTTTTGTGTTATGCTCGGGTAGATCTTACTTTTCTGATATAAACATCGTTCCTATGGATTCCTGCGATCTACCCTCCACTAGTATGTTCTGCTTGGCACTGGGGCGGCCAGCAATGGCGGTCGCAGCACGTTAGTTTGAATTAGGTTAGGTTTGGTCATGTTACGGTTGATTAGGTTCGGAGGGATTAGCTTCGTCTTTAGTGCCGCATTCTGCTATTTGGAGGATTTCTGCGCCCTACAGTGCTGTAGTATTTTGAGCCTGGCTTTGGCATGGCCAGCAAGGTTGTTCTCGTTACGTTACGATGAGCCAGGCTACATTCGGTTAGGTTGGGTTCGGCTTCGTTTGATAAGGGTAGCTTCAACTTTTGTGCTGTACACAGCTATTCGGTGGGCTTCTGCGCTTTGCTGTTCTCCAGGATGTCCAGCGTTTCGTTAGGTTAGGAGAGGATGGCTTTGAGATTATTGCTTGATTCTGCTATTAGATGGATTTCCGCGTTCTTCTGTGCCCTGTTATGTCCTGCTTGGCTTTGGGGAGGACAACAATAGAGGTATCGGCACGTAATGATGGGCCATGATACGTTCGGTTAGGTTGGGCCGGGCTACGCTTCGTCAGGGTGGCCTTAACTTTTGCGCAGTACACTGCTATTCGGTGGACTACTGCGCGCTACTGCACTCTGGAATGTCCTGCTTGGATATGCGGGGGCGACAATAGCGGTCTCAGCTCGTCAATTTGAGTCATGCTATGTTTGCTTATGTTCCGTTGGTTCCAATTAGGCTTGGGAAGATTTGATTCTTCCGATATACACAGCGATTATATGGATTTCTGCGTTTGCTGTCCACTAACATGCTCTACATGACTCTGGGGAGGACAGCAATACTGATCGAAACACGTTAGGTAGAGTTGGGTTACATTTGGTAATGTTTCTGTTGGCTAGGCTCGGAGAGGATTGCTTTGACTGTTGTTCTATAGTCTGCTGTAAGGTGGATCTCTACTCCTGACCGTGCTCTAATATTGTCGGCTTGGCTCTCGCAAGGCTAGCAATAGTTTTCGGGGCGCGTTACTATATGTCAGGTTACGTTCGGTCTGGCTGGGTTGGGCTATGTTTGGACGGGACGGCATTAACTTTTAGCTGTACACAGCTGTCCGGTGGATTTCTGCGCTCTACTGTGTTATTATATGCTTTGCTCGGCTCTGAAGAAGCCAGCAGTAGTGGTCCCGGCACGATAGTTTCAGATATGCTATGTTTGGTTAGGTTATGTTCGCTTTTTGTTAGGTCAGTGTAGCTTTGACTTTCTAGGCATAATCTGTTATTCAGTCTATTTCTGCGTTCTACTGTGCTGTACTATACACCGCTTGACTTTGAGCAGGCCAGTAATAGTGGTCCCGGCACGTTAGCTAGATTTAGGCTACGTCTGGTTATGTTAGGTTTTGTCAGTGTAGGAGAGGATAGCATTGAATTTTGTGCCATATACAGATATTCGGTGTACTTCTGCGCAATACAGGGCACGAACATGCTCTGCTTCGCTCTGGGCAGGCCAGCAATAGTGTTCTCGGCACGTTAGGTTGTGTTAGGTTACGTTTGGGCAGGATACGTTCGTTTGGGTTAGGTTCGTTTAGCTTTGACTATCTTGACATAGACTGCTATTCCGTGCATTTATGCGCTCTACTGTGCTCTACTGTACTCTGCTGGACTCTGGGGTGGACAGCATCTGTGGTCTCTGCACGTTAGGTTGAGTTAAGTTAAGTTTGCTTATGTTGCGATTGGTTAGGTTAGAAGGAGGTTGCCTTGAATTTTGTGCTATACACTGATACTTGATGGACTTCTGCGCACCACTGTAGCCTGACATATTCAGCTTGGTTCTGAGGAATACAGAAATGGTGGCATCGGCTCCTTATTCTGTCTGGCCGGTGTAGGTTATGTCAGGCTAGGTCAGGTAATCTTCGACTCTTGTGCTTTACGTTGCAGCGCCGCGGACTTCTGTGATCTACTCTGCTCTAGTGTATTCTGTTTCGCCCTGGGAAGGCCAGCAATTGTGGTGTAGGGCGGTTAGCTGGTGTTAGGTTACGTTTGGATTTGCTATGTTCGGTTAGGTTGCACTAGGATAGCTTCGACTTTTTTGCTACACGCTGCCGTTCAGTGGATTTCTGTGCGCTACTCTGATCAAGTATGTCCTGATTTGTTCTAGGAGGGCCAGAAATGGGGGCCGTGGCGCGATAGGCCGTGTTATGCACGTTTGGTTTGGTTCGGATTGTCTGGGTTAGGTTAGGATATTTTTGATATCTGTGCTCTAAACTGGAATGCGGTCGACTTCTGCGCTCCTCTGTGATCTAGTATGTCCTGCTTGGCTCTGGGGATGCCAGTTATAGTGGTCTCGGCACATTAGGTTGAGTCATATCTCGTTCGGCTTTATTGTGATAGCTCAGGTAGGTTTGGACAGTTTCGACATTTCTGCTGAACACTGCAATTTGATGGATATCTGCTATCTACTCTCCTCCAATATGATCTGCCTGACGCTGTGGAGGACAGCAATTGTGGTATCGGCAGGATAGTTTGTGGTAGGCTATGTTTGGTTGGGTTATGTTTGTTTGGGTTAGGTCCGGATAGCATAAACTTTCTCGGCAAAGATAGTTATTCGGTGGATTCCAGCGTCGTACTGTCCTCTACTCTACTCTGCTTGACTCTGGGGAGGACAGCAGTAGTGGTCTCTGCACGTTAGGTTGAGCTATGTCACGTTTGGTAATGTTACGTTTGGCTAGATTAGGGGAGGATGGCTTCGACTTTTGTGCTATACACTGCCGCTCGGCAGATTTCTGCACTCTACCGTGCCCTAGTATGCTTCGCTTGGCTCTGAGCAGGCCAGAAGTAGTGGTCTCGGCACGTTAGTATGAGTTATGCTACGTTCCATTAGATTATGCTAGCAAGGGTAGGTCTGCATATAATTGACTTTCTTGGTATACACTGCTATCCGGTGGTATCCTGCGCTCTGCTGTGCTCTGGCACTTTCCACTTGGAACTGGGGAATCCGGCAATAAAGGTCTCGGCACGTTAGGTTAAGCTAAGTTACGTTCGATTATATTACGTTTGGATAGGTTAAGAGAGTGTAGCTTTGACTTTTGTGCAATTCACTGCCTTTCGTCTGATTTCTACTGTTTGCATTGCTCGGCTACACCCTACTCGACTCTGGGAATGCCAGTAATAGTTGTCCCGACACGATGGTTTGATTTAGACTACGTCTAGTCGTGTTACGTTTGGTCAGAGTAGGAGAGGATAGCATAAACTTTTCTGATATATACAGTTATTCGGTGGGTATCTGCGATATACTGTGCTCTAATATGCTCTGCATGTCTGTGGGGAGGCCGGCAATAGTGGTCTCGGCTCGTTAGGTTGAGATGGGTTACGTTTGGTTGGGTTATGTTTGCTTGGGTTAGGTACGGATAGTTTCGACTTTCGCGGTATACACTGCCATTGCATGGACTTCTTCGCTCTACTGTGCTCTACCATACTCTGTTCGAACCTGGGGTGGGCAGTAATTGTGTTCCCGTCACGTTAGGTTTAGTTTGGTTACGTTTGTTTAGGTTACACTTGTTTGAGTTATGCCTGGGTGGCTATGACTTTTTTGGCATAGACTGTTTGTCGCTGGATTTCTGCGCTCTTCTGTGCTCTGCGGTGCTCGGCTCGAATCTGTGGTGGCGTCAAGTAGTGATAGTGACGCGGTAGGTTGTGTTAGGTCTGGTTTGGATAGGTTATATTTGACTTTTGTGCTGTACACTGCTATACGGTGGATTTCTGCGCTCTACACTGCTCTGCTGTACTCTGCTCGGCTCTGAGATGGCTGACAATTGTGGCTGTGACACGATAGGTTAAGTTACGCTACGACTGGTTAGAATATGTCAGCTTGGGTTGGGTCCGGATAGCTTTGAGCTTCGCGGTATACACTGTTATTCGGTTGATTTCTGCGCTCTACTGTCCTCTACTTTACTCTGCTCGACCCTGAAGAGGACAGTAATTGTGGTTTCGGCACGTTAGGCTCAGTCTTGTTTCGTTTGTTTATGTTATGCTTGGTTAGGTTGGAGAGGATAGCTTTGACAGATGTGCTGTGCACTGCTATGCGGTGTGTTCCTGCGCTGTACTGTGCTCTACTATACCCTGCTCCACTCTGTGGAGGCCAGTAGTAATCGTCTTGGCACATTAGGTTGAGATGGGATACGATTGCTTATGTTACGTTTGGCTAGGGTGGGAGGTGATAGCTTTGCCTTTTGTGCTATGCACTGCTATTCGGTGGTTTTCCGCGCTCTACGTAGCTCTAGCATATTCTGCTTTTCTCTAGGGAGGCCAGCGATGGTTGTCTCGGCAAGTCAAGTTAAATTCGGATACGTTTGTTAATATTACGTTTGTTTAGGTTATGATAGGATAGAGTTGTCTTTTTTGCTATGCACTGCTCTTCGGTGGATTTCTACGCTCTACTTTGCTGTACTATACCCTCCTGGTCTCTGGGGAGGCCAGCAATAGCGGTCGCAACTGGTCATGATGTGTCAGATTACCTTTGGCTAGGTTAGGATTACTTGGGTCCGGTTTCGATAGATCTGATTTTACTGCTGCACCATGCGATTCCTTCGGTTTCTGTTCTCGACTCCCGTCTAGTATATTCTGGTTGGCCCTAGGGAGGCCAGCAATAGTGGTCGGGTCACGCTAGGTTGTGTTATGTTGCGTTTGGTTACGTTATGTCCGGTCAGGTTAGGCTATCCTTGACTTTGTGCTGCACACTGCTGTCCGGTGGCTTTTTGCGCACTACTGTGGTCAAGTATGCTATGCTTTTCACTGGCGATGCCAGGAATGGTGCACGCGGCTCGTCTGGCAGAGTTACGTTACGTTTGGTTTTGTTAGGTTTGTATGGGGAATTTAGGGTGTCTTTGAGTTCTGCTCTGTACACTGGAATGCGGTGGACCTCTGCGCTATACTGCGCTCGTGTATGTTCCACTTGGCTCTGGGGGAGCCATTAATAGTTGTCTCGGCGCTTTAGGTTGAGCTAGGATACGTTTGGTTGTGTTACGTTAGCTTATGTTAGGATTGGATAGCTTCGACCCTTCTGCTATACTCTACGAATGTATAGATTCCTGCACTCTAGTCTTGTGTAATTGCTCTGCTTGACACCGTGGAGGTCACTTATACTATTCGCGGCACGATCGGTAGAGTTAGATTACGTTTGGTTGTGTTAGGGTAGGCTGGGCCCGGTTTGGATAGCTCTGGCTTTTGTGCTATAAACTGATATTCGGTGGATTTCTGAGCTATACTGTGCTCTTATATCCTGTGCTTGGCTCTGTAGAGGCCAGCAATAGTTTTCCCGGCGCATTGGGCTGCGTTAGGCTACGTTTGGTTGTATTAGGTTAGTTTGGATTAGGTTTGGATAACCTAGACTTTCTTGGCATATACTGTAGTTCGGTGGATTTCTGCGATCTACTCTCGCCTGATATCATCTGCTTGGCACTATTGAGGCCAGCAATATCGTTGGCGGCACGTTAGGTTGTGTTCGGTTATGTTTTATGAAGATACGGTTGGTTAGGATAAGGTAGGATAGCTGAGACTACTGTGCTATACACTGATATTTGGTGGGTTTCTCCCCTCTACTATGCTTTAATATGACCTGGTTTGCTCTGGGGAGACCAGAAATGGTGGTCGCGGTACGTTAGGCTGTGTTAGCTTACGTTTGGCTATGTTATGCCAGCATGTGTTATTTTTGGATAGCTTTGACCTTTCTGATATAAGCTGCCACTCCACTTACTCCTGCTTTCCGTTCTCCTCCGATATATTCCGTTTGACGATTGGGAGGGCAGGAATATTGGTCTAGGCACGTTAGGTTGTGTTAGGCTACGTTTGGGTATGTCACGATTGGCTAATTTAGGATACGTTACCTTTGAATTTTGTGGTATACACTGCTATTCGGAGGATTCCTGCTCCCTTCGCCAGTATAGTATACTGTACCCGAAGCTGAGGAGGCAAGCAGTGGCGGTCCTGGCACGATAGTTTGAGTTATGTTGCGTTTGGCTACGTTTGGTTCGGCCAGGTTTGTTTAGAATGGCTTTGACTTTTGCGCTATACACTTCTATTTGGTGGAAGTCTGCGTCCCACCCTGCTGTAGTATTTATCTGCTTGGATCTGGGGAGGTCAGCAATAGAGGTCTCGGCTGGTAAGGTTTTTTCTATTCTACGTATGGCTATGTTATGTTTGGTCCGGTTTGGCTATGATGGCTTTGACTTTTGCGCTATACACTGACACTCGTTGCATTTCTGCGCTCCACTGTGACCTAATATTCTCTGCTTGGCGATGGGGAGGCCAGAAGTCGTGGTTGCTGCAAGTTAGGGTGAGTTAGATTGCGTATGTTTATGCTACGTTTTGTTAGCTCAGGAGAGGGTAGCTTTGACTTTTGGGCAATAAACTTCTATTTGCTGGCTTTCTACGCTCTACGCTGCTCTACTATACTCCGCTCTACACTCCGGAGGCTGACAATAGTGTTCGTGGCGCGTTTGGTTATATAAGCCTATATTCGGTTATGTTAAGTTAAGCTAAGTTCGGTCAGGATAGCTTTGTCTTTCGTGCTATACACTCTTATGCGGTGGGTCCTTCCTTCTGATGTGCTCTACCCTGATCTGCTTGAACCTCTTGAGGCGAGCAACAGCGGTCGCGTCACTTTACGTTGAGCTTGGCTATGTCAGGTTGGGATATGTCAATTTGGGTTAGGCTTGGATATCTCCCACTTTTCCGCTGTACACTGCGATTCTATGGAATTCTGCGCTCTACTCACGTCTAATATGTTCTGCTTGGCTAGGGCAAGGCCAGCAATGGTGGTGGCGGCACGTTAGGTTGTGTTCGGTTACGTTTTGTAATGTTACTGTTGGTTAGGTAAGGATATGGTTGCTATGACTTTTGAGCTATGCACCTATTTTCGGTGGATTTCTCTGCTCTACTGTGCTCTAATATGCCCTGCTTTGATCTGGGGTGGCCGGAAATAGTGGCTGCGTCACTTTACGTTGGATTAGGCTACGTTAAGATACGTTTTGCTAGCATGGGTTATGTTCGGATAGCTTTGACCTTACTGCTATACACTGCCACTCTATTGACTTCTGCGCTCCATTCTGCTCCGATATGTACTGCTTGACGACGGGGATGCCAGCCATACAGGTCTATGGACGTTTGGTTGTGTTAGATTACGTTCGGCTATGTTAAGTTTGGTTAAGTTAGGTTAGGATACCTTTGGCTTTTGTGCTATACATTGCTACTTGGTAGCTTTCTGCGCTCTACTGCGCTCTACTGGGCTCTACTCCGCATTGCTCGATCCTGCGGGGGTCAGCAATTGTGGTTGTGTCACGCTAGTTTTTGTTATGCTACGCTCGGTAGTGCTACGTTTGGTCAGGTTACGATAGGATAGCATTGACTTCTATTCTATACAACGTTATTCGGTGGACTTCTGCGCTCTACGCTGCTCTAATAAGCTATGCTCTCCTCTGGCGATGCCAGCAGTAGTATTCTCTGCACTTTATGTGTAGTTAGGTTACGCTCGGCTGGGTTTGGCTAGAACAGGTTACGTTAGGACATTTTTGACTCATGTGCCTCGCGCTGCAATGCGGTGGGTTGCTGCGCTCTACTGTGCTCTAATGTATTCTGATTGGATCTGTGGATGCAAGCAATGGTGGTATCGGCGCATGAGTTTGAGTCAAGCTGAGTTCGGTAATGTGACGTTTGGCAACGATATGATAGGTTACATCCGACTATTGCGCTATGCACTGCAATTCGGGGAACTCCTGCGCTCTACATTGCTCTACTATACTCTGCTCTACTCTCGGGAGGCCAGAATTCGCGTCCTCGACATGCGAGGTTGGTGTAGATTACGCTTGGCTTGGTTAGGTTAGGTCACGTTTGGTTAGGGTTGGTTTGACTTTTGAGCTATATACTGCTGTTAGGTGGATTTCTTCGCCCTACCATCCTCTGATATGTTTTGCGAGGCTCTGGGCAGGCGAGCGATAGTGGTAGCGTCACGTTATATTTTGTTATTTTGTTTGGTTATGTTACGATTGGTTAGGTTAGTAGAGGGCAGCTTCGACTTCTCCGCCATTCACTGCGATCCTACGGATTTCCGAGCTCTTCCCTCCTCTTTATGTTTTGCTTGGCTCTGCAGATGCCAGCAATATTGGTAGGGTCACGTTAGGTTCACTTATGATACGTTTGTTTACGTCGGTATTGGATAGGTTTGGAGAGGATACCCTTGAATTTCGTGCTATACACTGCTATTCGGTTGATTTTTGCACTCCACATAGCTCTAATATGCTCTGCCTGTCTCTCGCGATGTCGGCAAGAGTGCGCTCGAAACGCAAGGTTTAGTTAGGCTGCGTTCGATTAGGTTTGGTTGGTGCAGGTTAGATTAGGATATCTTTGACCTTTGTGCGATAAACTGCAGTGCTCATGACTAATTGGGGGCATTTTGATCTAGTATATTCTGCTTGGCTCTGGAGGGGCAAGCAATAGTTATGTAGGGCGGTTAGGTGTAGTTTGGTTACGTTTGCTTATGCTATGTTTGGTTAGGTTAGTCTACGATAGCTTCGACTTTTGTGCTACAAACTGCTACTCGGTGGATTTCCGCGCACTACTGCGGTCAAGTGTGCTTTGCTTGCCTCTGGCGAGGCCGGCAATAGTGGTCTCGGCTCGTAAGGCATATTTATGCCACGTATGGTTACGTCAGGTTATGACAGGTATTGTTAGGGTGTCTATGACATTTGTGCTTTTCGCTGCTATTTGGTGGACTTCTGCGCTACGCTGGGCCCTAGTATGCTTTGCTTTGCACCGTGGAGGCCAGAAATGATATTCGTAGCGCGTTAGGCATCGTTAGGTTACGTATGGTTTGTTTAGGTTTGCCTGTGTTATGTTCGGATACCTTAGGCCTCAGTGCTGTACACTGGATTGCGGCCGACATCTGCGCCCTACTGTTATCTACTATATCCTGTTTTTCTCTGCGGAGGCCAGAAATAGTCGTCCCGTCACGGTAGTTTGGAATATGCCACATCCGGTTATGTTACGTTTGGTCAGTGTAGGAGAGGTTAGCATTGACGACTGTGCTATACACATCTATTCGGCGGACTTCTGCGCTGTACCGTGCTGTAGTACGCTCTGCCTGGTTTCGGAGGTGCCAGCAATTGTGGTCTCGGCACGTTGGGTTATGTCATGTTGCGTTTGGTTAGGTTACGTTAGCTTGGGTTAGGTCCGGATAGCTTTGGCTTCCGTCGTATACACAGTTTCTCGATGGATTTCTGCGCCCTACTGTGCCCTGGAATGTTCTGCTTGGCACTGGGGAGGCCAGAAATAGTAGACTCGCCACGTTAGGTTGGGTTATGCCACGTTGGTTGGGTTAGGTTAGGATAGCTACGACTTTTGCGCTGCAAGCTCTATTTCTCTGCAATACGTTGATCTACTGCGCTCTATTAAATTCTGTTTGTCTGCGGGGAAGCCAGAAATAGTGTTTGCGGAACGTTGTGTTTAGCAATTCAACGTTTGGCTATGGTCGGTTAGGTCTGGTTTGGTTAGGACGGCTTTGACTTTTATGCTGTACACTGCTATTCGTTGCATTTCTGCGCTCTACTGCGATTTAATATTCTTTGTTTGGCTATGTAGGGGCCAGCAGTAGTGGTCTCGACACGTTGCGCTGGGATATGTTCCGTTTGGTTATGTCACGTTTGCTACGGTGGTATAAAGTAGCTTTGGCTTTTGTGCTATACACAGCTATTCGATCGATATCTGCGCTCTGCATTGCTCTACTATACTCTACTCGACTCTGGGACGGATAGAAATAGTGGCCACGGCAAGCTATGATGAGCTAGGCTACGTTAGGTTCGATTACGTTAATTTACGTTAGGTCTGGATGTCTCTGACTTTTGTGCTGCACACTGCCGTTCTATGAATTTCTGCGATCTACTCTCCTCTAATATGCCCTTCTTGGCGATGGGGAAGCCAGCAATAGCGGTCGTGGCATGTCAGGTTGGGTTACGCTACTTCTGCCTGTGTTGCGTATAGTGTGGTTAGGAGTGGCTACCAATGACTTTTGTGCCATACACCGCTATTCATTGGGTTCCTGCGCCGTACACGGTGCTCTGGTATGTTCTGCTGGTCTCTGGGGTGTCAGGCAATAGCGGTAGCGTCACGTTAGTTTGAGTTATGTTTCGTTTGGTTACATTAGGTTAGCTTGGTTCAGGTTGGGTTTGGATACGTTTTGGCTTTTTTGCTCTACGCTGCAATGCGGCGGCTTTCTGCGCCCTACTGTGCTCTACTATATTCCGGTTGACTCTGCGGAGGTCAGCAGTAGTGGTCTAGACATGTTCGGTTGTCTTAGGCTCCGTTTGGTTAAGTTATTTTTGGCCAGATTATGCTGGATTAGCTTTGTATATTGTGACATAGCTGTTACTCGGTGGATTTCTGCTCCCTAGCGTATAACAATATGCTCTGCCATCTTTGCATATTGTGATATAGCTGTTACTCGGTGGATTTCTGCTCCCTAGCGTATAACAATATGCTCTGCCTGTCTCCGGTGAGGCCAGAAATATTGGTCTCGTCACGTTAGTTCGAGTTATGTTACGTTTGGTTATGTTAGGCTCGTTTGTGCCAGGTTAATACAACTTCGCCTTTTCTGCTATGAACTGCCATTATATTGGCTTCTGCGCCCTGCTCCCCTCTAATATGTTCTGTTTGACCATGTGTATGTAAGTAACACTGGTCTCGGCGCTTTAGGCTGTGTCTGATTACGCTTGGGTATGATAGGTTACGTCGGGTTAGGTTATGATAGCTTTGACTTTCGTGCTCTGCACAGATATTCTATGGACTTCTGTGCTTTACTGTGCACTACCATTTTCCGCTTCTCTCTGGAGCGCCAGCAGTAGTGGTCGCGCGACGTTAGATTGAGATGTGTTACGTTTGGTTGGGTTTTGTTGGGTTTGGTTGGGTTTGGTTTGTTGAGTACATCTTCGACTTTTGTCCTATTTACTGCAATGCGGCAGATTCCTACGCGCTACAGGTCTCTAGTATATTCTGCTTGGCTCAGCGGAGGCCAGAAGAAGCGGTCTCGGCACGTCAGGTTTTGTTATGTTGCATTTGGTTATGTTATGCTTTGCCTGGTTAGGCAAGGATAGCTTTGGCTTCTGTCATATAAGTTGTTATTTGGTGTGTTTGTGCGTTCTACTGTGATCTAATATTCCCTGCTTTGATCTGGGAATGCTTGAAATAGTGGCCGTGGCTCGTCATGATTTGTTATGTTACGCTTGGTTAGGACACGTATGTGTGGTTTAGGTCAGGATATCTTTGACTTTCGTGCTATACACTGAGATTCTATGGACTCCTGTGCTCTGCTCTCCTCTAGTATGCCCTGATTGGCGGTGAGGAGCCCAGCAATTTTGGCCTTGGCACGTTATGTTGGGATTTGTTGCATTCGATTATGTTTGGTTTGGTCAGATCAGGTTAGGATATCTCTGAGTTTTACGCTATACACTGCTATACGTGAGCTTACAGCGTTCTACGTTGCTCTGTCATACCCTGCTTCGCTCCCGTGAGGCCAGCAATAGCTTCCGTGGCACGTCAGTTTGGGTCACGGTACGACTGTTTATGTTACGTTTGGTAAGGTTAGGATAGGGTGGATTTGACTTTTGCGCGATATACTGCTGTGCGGTGGATTTCTACGCTCTACGTTACTCTAGTATGTTCAGTTTGGCTCTGGGGATGCCAGCAATAGTAGTCGCGGCACCATATGTTGAGTTAGGCTACGCACGGGTAGGTTAGGTCAGGACAGCTTAGGTTAGGATATCTCCATTTTGTGCTATAACCTGCTCTTCGGAGGATTTCTGTGCTCTACATTGCTCTGCTATACTCTGTGCGGCTATGGGGATGCCAATGAAAGTGTTCTCGGCACGTGAGTTTGAGTTACGCAACGTTCGGTTAGGTTAAGTAAGTTTGGGTTAGGATAGGATATCCCTGCCTTTCGTGGTACACATTATTGTTAGGGGGATTTCTACGCTCTACTGTGCTCCACTGTATTCTGCTTGGCCGTGGGGAGTCCAGCAATAGTGGTCGGGACACGTTGCGTTGAGTTAGGCTCCGTTTGTTTAGGCTGTGCTGGTTTGGAATATGCTTGGGTAGCTTAGACTTTTCTGATATACACTGCGGTTCTATGGATTTCTTCGTCCTACCGTCCAATATATTTTCTGCTTGTCTCTGGG
>NW_016920737.1:0-991 GCF_001483705.2 Eufriesea mexicana
TAAATTTGTTGCATAAATAAGGAGGAAAGATTCTATTGGGAAGCGATACCCATTACATTGCTGCACAATCTGGCTGGAAAATTCAATTTTAAGACATTTTCGAATAATATCGTGGGGAGTTATCTTCCTTGCATAAATGAGTAGGAAAGATTCTATTGGCGCGCTATAGCCATTGCAATGCTACAGAATTTGGCAGGAAAGTTCAATTTTATTGTCATTTTCGACTAATATCATGGTAAGCTTACTTTCTTGCATTAATAAGGAGCAAAGATTCTATTGGAGTGCTATAGCCATTTCTTTGTCGTAGAATCTGTCTGGAAAATTCAATTTTAAGACATTTTCGAATAATATCGTGCGGAGTTATCTTTCTTGCATAAATATTGAGGAAAGATTCTATTGGCGTGCTATAGCCATTGCAATGCTATAGACGCTATGCTATAGAAACAGGCTGTAAAGCTCAATTTTATTGACATTTTCGACTAGTATCGTGGTGAGCTATCTTTCGTGCATAAATATGGAAGAATGACTCTATTGGCGTGCTATAGCCATTGCAATGCTGTAGCATCTGGCTGGAAAATTCAAATTTATTGACATTTTCGACTAATATCGTGGTGATCTAACTTTTTTGCATAAATAAGGAGGATAGATTCTATTGGAGTGCTATAGCCATTGCAATGCTGTAGCATCTGGCTGGAAAATTCAAATTTATTGACATTTTCGACAAATATCGTGGTGAGCTTACTTTATTGCATAAACAAGGAGGAGATATTCTATTAACGTGATATACTCATAGCAATGCTGTATAATCTGACTCGAAAATTTAATTTCATTGACATTTTCGACTAATATCGTGTTGAGCAAACTTTCTTGCATAAATAAGAAGGAAAGATTCTATTGGCGTGCTCTAGTCATTGCAATGCTATGGAATCTGGCTGGAAAATTCAATTTATAGACATTTTCGGCAAATATCGTGTTGAGCTATCTTTCTTGC
>NW_016920737.1:1065-1359 GCF_001483705.2 Eufriesea mexicana
AATTTTATTGACATTTTCTACAAATATCGTGGTGAGCTAACTTCTTTGCATAAATAAGGAGGATAGATTCTATTGGAGTGCTATAGCCATTGCAATGCTGTAGCATCTGGCTGGAAAATTCAAATTTATAGACATTTTCGGATAATATTCTGGTGAGCTAACTTTCTTGCATAAATAAGTAGGAAAGATCCTATTGGCGTGATATAGCCAATGCAATGCTGTAGAATCTGACTGGAAAATTCAAGTTTATTGACACTTTCAACTAATATCGTCGTGAGCTAGCTTTCTTGCATA
>NW_016920738.1:0-769 GCF_001483705.2 Eufriesea mexicana
CACGTTAGGTAGGGATTGGTTACGTATGGTTAAGTTAGGTTTGGTTGGATTAGGTTAGGGTAGATTTAGCCTTTGTGCTGTGCACTGCTATTTGGTGAATCTCTGCGCTCTACTGTGCTCTAGTTTAATTTGCTTGGCTCTGGGCAGGTGAGCAATGGTGGTGTAGGCAATTTAGGTTGAGTTAAGTTACGTTTGGTTATGTTACGATAGTTAAAGTTAGGATAGGATATCTTTGACTTTCGTGCTGTACACTGCTATTCGGCAGACTTCTGCGGTCCCGAATGCTCTACTATACTCTGCCCGACTCTCGGTTTGCGAGGGAAAGTGGTCGTGGCACGTCATGTTTGGTTCTGCTACGTTAGGGCAGTTCAAGTTAGTTTGGGTTAAGTCCGGATAGCTTTGACTTGTCTGCTATGCACTGCAATTCCACGGATTTCTGCGCCCTA
The DNA here is from genome assembly GCF_001483705.2 of Eufriesea mexicana. NCBI lineage: Eukaryota > Metazoa > Arthropoda > Insecta > Hymenoptera > Apidae > Eufriesea > Eufriesea mexicana. The sequence goes on from NW_016920738.1 coordinate 447, forward strand.
CTCTCCCCTGGTATATTCTGGATGGCCCTGACGAGGCCAGCAATAGCAGCCGTGGCACGACGGGTTGAGTTATGTTACGTCTGTTTAGCTTAGGTTTGGTTACGTTCGTATATGTTGGCTTTGACTTTTGTGCTATACACTGTTATTCGGTCGATACCTGTGCACTGCATTGCTCTACTGGCACGTGCTTGTGTCTGGGAAGGTCAGCAATATCGGTCGTGGCAAGTTTGGTTGAGTCCTGTTACGCTTGGTTAGCATAGGTTGGGTTAGGTTGGGTTATGGTGGCTCTGACCTCTGTGCTATATACTGCTGTTCGGAGGGTA
>NW_016920738.1:899-3853 GCF_001483705.2 Eufriesea mexicana
TACTGATGGCTAAGGCTTTTGCGTTCTACACTGATATTCGGTGGATTTCTGCGCTCTGCTGTGCTCTAATATGCTCTGACTGGCGCTGGGGAGGCCAGAAATAATGGCCTCGGCAACTAATGATGAGTTAGGCTGTGTTAGGTTAGGTTACGCTTGGTTGTGTTACGAATGGATAGCTTTCACGTTTGCGCTCTACATTGCCATACGGTGGATTTCTGCACTTTACTTTGATTTAATATTCCCTGCTTTCGTCTGTGTATTCTTGAAGTAGTGGCTGGGATGCGTTAGGTCGTGTTAGGTTTCGTCTGGTTAGATTAGGGTTGTTTGGGTTATGCTAGGATATCTTTGTCATTCGTGATATACACTGCCATTCTGTGGACCTCTACGGTCTAGTTCCGTCCGACATGCCCTGCTAGGCAATGGAGAGTCTTGCAAGTGTAATCTAGGCACGTAATGTTGTGATTGGTTGCGTTTGATAATGCTAGGTTAGGCCAGGTTAGTGTTGGACATCTCCTACTTTTTTACTTTACACTGCTAATGGTACGATATCAGCACTCGACACTGCTCTGCTGCACTCTGCTTAACGCTCGCGTGGCCAGCAGTAGCTCTCGTGACACGTCTGGTTTTGTTACGATACTTCCGCTTATGTTACGATTGGTTTGGTTAGGATTGGTCGAATTTGGCTTTTGTGCTATACACTGTTATTCTGTGGATTTCTGCGCTCTTCACTGCTTTACCATACTCTGCTCGCCTCTGGGGAGTCCAGTGATAGTTGACTCGGCCCGTGAGACTGAGATAGGCTACGTATGGTTACATTAAGTACGTTTGGTGGTAGGTATGGATAGATTTGATTTTCGTGGTGTACACCGTTATGCGGTGGACTTCTACACTCTAGTGTGCTTTAGTACTGCTTCCCTCTGGGGAAGCTAGAATTAGTGACCGCGGCACGTTAGGTTGAGTTATGTTACGTCTTATTAGGTTAGGTTTGTTTGGGCTATGTTAGGATATGTTTGCCTTATGTGCTACACACTGCCATACTCCGGACCTCTGCGCTCTACTGTAGACTAATATAGCCTGCTTTGCGGTGATGAGTCCAGCAATAATTGGCTAGGTACGTTAGGGTTGGCTTGGATACGTTCAGTTCAATTGGGCCTGGTCAGGTTGTGTTAGGATATCTCTCACTTTTTTGCTTCACACTTCAATGCGGCTGTTTTCTGCACTCTACTGTGCTCTAATTTGTTCCGCTTCGCTCTGAGGAGGCCAGAAATATATGTCTCGGCAAGTTAGGAAGTGTTAGGTTACGTTTCGTTACGTTACATTTGGATAGGTTAGGATAGGATAACTTTGACTTTTGCGCTGTACATTGCTATTCGGTGGATTTCTGCGCTCTTCTTTTCACTACTATGCCCTGTTCGACTCTGGAGAGGCAAGCGATAGCGGTCGTGGTACGATAGGTTGTGTCAGGCTTCAGTTGGCTACGACAAGTTAGTTTGGGCTAGATCTAGGTAGATTTGACACTTGGCTATACACTGCTATTCGGTGGATTTCTACGTTCTGCGTTGCTCTACGGTACTCTGCTCGACTCTGGGGCGGTCAGGAATAGTGGTCTCGGCACGATAGGTAGAGATAGGATACGTTTGGTTAGGTTCGGTTAGGCTATGCTTGGTTAGAGTAGGTACGACTTTCATGCAATACACTGGGATTCTATGGACTTCTGCGCCCTGCTCTTCACTAATACGTTCTGCGTAGAATTGTGGAGGCCAGAAATAATGGCCGCGGCGCATTAGGTTTTGATATGTTCCGTTTGGTCCGATAAGGTTTATATAGGTTAGGATAGGGTAATTTTGACTTTTGTGCGGTGCGCTTCTATTCGGCGGATTTCTGCGCTCTTCATTGCTCTGTTTACCTCTGCCCGACTCAGCCGAGGCCAGCAATAGCGGCCGTGTCACGACAGTTTGAGTTAGCCTACGTTTGGTTAGCTTGGGTTAGGCCACGTTTGGCTGGGATGGCTTTGACTTTTGTTTTATACCCCGCTTTTCGGTGGATATCTGCTCTCTACTGTGCGCTGGAATGTTCTGCTTTGCTCTGGGGAAGTCACAAATAGGGGTCTCGGCTCGTTAGGATAAGTTAGGTTTCGTTTGGTTACGTTACGTTGGTTAGGTTAGGATATAGTGACATATGCTTTTGTGCTATGCACTGCTATTCTATGGACTTCAAGCGCTCTACCCTCCTGTAATATGCTCTGCTTGGCGCTCTGGAGGCCGGCAATGCTGTTCGCGGCACGTTAGGTTGAGTTACATTGCGTCCGGTTAGGCTAGGATACGTTGTGTTAGATTGGGATAGCTTTGACTTTCGTCCTACACATTGCTATCCCATGGTCTTCTGAGCTCTTCTCTGCTCTACCGTACTCCGCTTGTCTCTGTGGATGCCAGGAATAGTGCTCTAGGCACGATACGTTGTGTTATGCTATGTTTTGCAAGGTTTTGCTTGGTTAAGCTTTGTTAGGATAGCTTTGACTTGTGTGCTATACACTGCTATTCGAACGTTTTCTGCGATCTACTGTGCTGGAGGATGCCCCGCTTGACGTTGTGCAGCCCAGCAATTGTGGTCCCGGCACGATAGATATAGTTAGGCTGCGTTTGGCTAGGTAACGTTTGGTTAGGCTAGCGGAGGATAGCTTTCACTTCTGTGCTATACACTGCAGTGCGGCGGATTTCTGCGCTCTACCGTGCTCTAGTATATTCTGGTTGGCTCTTTGGAAGTCACCAATAGTGGTCAAGGCACGGTTGGTCGGGTTAGGTTACGTTTGGTTATCTTATGTTTGGTTACGTTAGGCCAGGACATCTATGACTTTTGTGACACACGCAGCTATTCACTGGATTTCTGCGCTGCGCTGTAATCTGATACGTTCAGCTTGGCTCCGGGAAAGACAGCAATAGTGTTCTCCGCGCCTT
>NW_016920739.1:0-1813 GCF_001483705.2 Eufriesea mexicana
GACGAAAACATTACTCCTGGCGTCCACAGAGACAAGCAATGTGTGATAGGGCATTGAGGAGCGCAGATGTCCGCATAATAACCATATGTAGCACAAAAGTCGAAGCTATACTGACCTAACGCATCGTAACCTAACCTAACCAAACGTAATCAAACCCAACCTAACGTGCCGCGCCCACTACTGCTGGCATCCCGAGAGTCGCGCAGAGTATAGTAAAGCAATGTGGTGCACAGAAAACCACCGAACAGCAGTGTATAGCACAAAAGCCAAAGCTATCCCGTCATAACATGGCCAAACGTAACATAGCCGAACGTAGCATAACCAAACGTAACGAGCCCAACCTGGGGTGCCGCTACCACTATTGCTGGCCCCACAAGAGCAAAGCAGAGTACATCAGAGCAATGTTGAACGCTGAAATCGACCGAATAGCAGAGTGCAGCAAAGAGTAACAGCTATCACGACCAAACCTAGCCATACATAGCCTAACCGAACTGAACGTAACACTACCTAACATAACGCGACCACTATTCCTGAGGTTCACAGACACAAGCACAGTGTGATGGCGCACGGTAGAGAGCAGAGGTTCATTGAATAGCAGTGTGTAACACGAAAGTTATAGCTATGTCAGCCCAACCCAGGGAAAACCGACACGACCAATTGTATTATAACTCAACCTAACGTGCACCGACCACAATTGCTGTCCCCGTGAGGCGAGCAGAGTATGGAAGAGCAATATGTGGCGCAGAAATCCACCGAAGAGCGATATCTAGCACAAAAGTCTTAGCTACCCTATCCTAACCTAACGAAACGTGACGTAACCGAACGTAACCTAACAAATCCTGACGTGGCGGGGCCACTATTGCTGCCTCGCCAGAGCCAAGTAGAGCTTATTAGAGGAGGGTACAGTGCAGGAATCACTTGAATCGCAGTGCATAACACAATAGTAGGAGTTACCTTATCCTAACGTAACCATACGTAATATAACCGGACGTAGCTTAATTGAAACTAACGTGCCGAGGCCACCATTGCTGGCCTCCCGAGGCCCAATCAGAGAACATTATATCATCTTAGAGCGCAAAAATCCATCGAATAGCAGTGTATAGCGAACAAGTCAAAGCTAGCACCTCTAAACTCAGCCAATCGTAACATTAACAGACGCAATATAGCACAAACTAACGGGCCGCGACCACGACAGCTGGCCTCGCCAGAGCCAAGCAATACATATTAGCGGACAGTAGAACTCCGAAGTCCATAGAATCGCAGTGCACGTCAGATAGGAATAAGCGACCCAAGCTTAACCCAAACCACTAACCAAAAGTATCATAGCTCAGCATAATGTGCCGCGACCACCATTGCGGCGCTCCCAAGGGCCAAGCAGGATATAGTAGAGCAGAGTAGAGCGTAGAAGTCCACCGAATATCAGTGTATACCACGAAAGTCTGATCTTTCCAAACCCAACCAAAACCAACTTAGCGCAGCCATACGTAGCATAACTCAACCTAACGGGCCGAGATCATTATTACTGGCCACCTCATAGTCGAGCTGAGTATAGTAGAGCAACGTAGAGCGTAGAAATCCACCTAATAACTGAGTATAGCGCAAAAGTAAAAGCTATCCTGTCCTAACTCATCCAAACGTAATACACCAAAACGCAAAGTAACTGAACCTATCGTGCCGAGACCATCTTTCCTGGCCTCCTTAGAGCCAAGCAGAGAATATTAGAGCACAGTGGAATGTCGAGAACCGCCGTATAGCAGTGTGTAACACAAAAGTCACAGCCATCCTAGCCAAACGTAACCTAATCTACCCTAAC
>NW_016920740.1:0-211 GCF_001483705.2 Eufriesea mexicana
CCTATGGCAAGCACAGCCATCTACTTGCCAGACAATAGTTATATTGAATATCTATAATCTGTTGTTGCCTGGTGAATAGATGGCCTAACGCCTTCAATCCAATGGCAAGTACAGTCATCTTCTTGCCAGAGAATAGGTCTATTCAAAATTTATAACCTGTTATAGCTTGGTGAGTAGATCGCTTAACGCCATGAATCCAATGGCAAGTTCA
>NW_016920741.1:0-2653 GCF_001483705.2 Eufriesea mexicana
AAGTAAAAGATATCCTGTCATAACCTCTCGAAGACTAACCTAATAAAACACAACCATGCCGAACCAGCTGTGACTAGTCAACTATTGCTGGACTCCTCAACGTCAAGCAGGGCATATTAGGTGAAAGTATTGCGCAGAGTTCCATATGATGGCAGTGTCTAGAACGAAAGTCAAACATATCCTAACCTAACCCAAACAAACAGAACCTAACCAAGCGTAACTTAACACAACCTAACGCGCCGCCACCACTATTTCTGTAATTCCCAGAGCAAAGCAGGTAGCGTCAGATCACAGTATAGCGCAGATATCCACCGAAAAGCAGTGCACAGCACAAAATTCAAAACTATCCTTGCCTAACTTAATAATGCAGAATACAGCCAAACGTGACCCAACGCAGCCTACCATGCGACGACCACTAATGCTGGCCTCCCCAGATTCGACCAGAGAATAGTAGAGTACAGCAGTGCACAGAGAGCCACCAAATCGCAATTTATGGTACAAAAGTCAAAGGAACCCTATCCTATCTAGGCCTAACCTAACCTAACTGAACATAGAATAGCCATGCCTAACGTGCCGCGGCGACTGTTGTTGGCTTCGCAATGACAAGCGGTATATTGTAGTGCACAGCAGAGGACACAGGTCCATAGCATATCAGTGTTGAGCACTTAAGTCGGAGCTACCCTAACCTAACCCAACGCAACCTAACCTAACCAAACGTCATCTAACTTTGTCTCCACGTGCCGCGACCAGTATTCCTGGCTTCCCCAGAGACAAGCAGAACATGGTTGAGCACAGCAGAGCACACTGGTCCATAGGATATCAGTGTTGAGCACATAAGTGAATGCTATCCAAACCTAACCCAATTCAACCTAACCAAACCAAGCTCAATCAAACTCCGCCTAACGTGCCACGACCACAATTGCCGGCATTCTCAGAGGCGAGCGCTTGCCAGTAGAGCTACGCAGAGCGCAGATATCGAAAGAATTCCAGTGTATAGCACAAAAGTCAAAGCCATCCCGACAAAACGTAGCCTAACCTGACATAACCGAACGTAACATTACACAACAAATCGTGCCACGCCCGCTGCTGCTGGCCTCCCGATAGACAAGCAGACGCTAGTAGAACAATGCATTGTACAGATATCAACCGAACTGCAGTGTATAGCAAGAAAGTCAAAGCTATCCCAACCAAACGTAGCCTAACCTGACCTAACCTAACGTAACCAAACCCATCGAAACGTGCCAGGTCCGCTGTTGCTGGCAGCCCGAGAGGCAAGCAGACGCAAGTAGAGCAGAGCAGTGTACAGATATTGACCGAATTGCAGTGTACAGCACAAAAGCCGAAGCTTTCCACACCAAACCTCTCGCAACCCAGCCAAGCCAAGCGTAACATATCTCAACCTAGCGCGCAAAGAACACAGCTGCTAGCCACGCCAGAGCCAAGCAGAGCACATAAGAGCATAGAATAGCGCAGAAAAACACCGAATAGCAGTGTTTAGCACAAAAGCCAAAGCTATCATATTCTAAACTAACCAAACGTGACATAAACGAACGCAAACTGACTCATACCGACGTGCCGAGACCGATACTGGTGGCCCACCCAACTCCAAGCAGAATATACTAGATCACAGTAGAGCGCAGAAAGCCACCGAATAGCAGTGTATAGCACAAGAGCCAAAGCCATCGTCATCGAACGTAGCCTTAAGTTACTTAGCCAAACGTAACGTAACTCAACCAGACGTGCCACAACCACAATTGCTGGCCTGCCAAAAGAAAAGCGGATGTTTGTGGAACAACGCTGAGCGCAGACATTGACCGGATAGCAGTGTATACCACCAAAGTCTGATCCACAACGGCTAAACATAACCCAACCTAACAAAGCCATACGGAACACAACTCTACATAACGTGCTGGGACCTCTACTGCTGCCCTCCTCAGAGCCAAGCATAGCATACTAGTGGAAGGTAGAGCACAGCAGTCCATACAGTCGCAATGCATAGCACAATATTCATAGCTATTCCGTCCTAACATAGTCAAACGTGACACAACCGAACGTTGCTTAACTCTACGTAACGCGTCGAGACCGCTGTTGCCAGCATCCCGGGAGCCGAGCAGAGTACAGCAGAGCAATGTAGAGCGCAGAAATCCACCGGATAGCAGTGTATATCACAAAAGTCTAAGCTAACCCATCCTAACCTAACGAAACGTAACGTAACCAAACGCAACCGAACACAGACTCATGTGCCGAAACAAATACTGCTGGCCCCCGTAGCCAAACAGGATATACTAGAGCACAGAAGAGCGCCGAAGGCCACCGAGTAGGAGTGTATAGCACAGAAGTCGAAGCCACTCTAACCAAACATAGCCTAGCCTAACATAACCGAAAGCAATTTAACTCAAACAAACCTGGCACGAACTCTATTGCTGGCCTCCCCAGAGAAAAGCAGGCGCTAGTAGAGAAATGCAGTGCACAGATATCGACCGAATAGCAGTGTACAGCACAGAAGTCAAAGCTCTCGTGCCCTAACCTAACCAAACGTAACGTAACCATACGTAATACAGCTCATCCTAAATTGCCCAGACCACTATTTCTGTCATCCCCAGAGCCAAGCACAACATATTGGGGGAGAGTAGGGCGCAGAAGTCCATGCAGT
>NW_016920742.1:0-2703 GCF_001483705.2 Eufriesea mexicana
TAACGTTGCTAACCGTAATATAGACAAACGTTATACATCTCAAGGTTACGTGCCGAGACCACTCTTGCTGGCCTCCCCACAGCCAAGCAGAACATACTAGAGCACAACAGAGCCCAGAAGTCCTCATGACAACAGTCAATACCTCCAAAGTCATATCAATCCCAACCTAACCTGTGCTAACGTAACCTAACCGACCGTATACTATCTCAAGCTGACGTGCCGCGACTATCTTTGCTGGCATCCCGAGTGTCGTCCAGTGTGTGGCATTGTTATGTAGATCGCAGAAATACCGTATACTATCTCAAGCTGACGTGCCGCGACTATCTTTGCTGGCATCCCGAGTGTCGTCCAGTGTGTGGCATTGTTATGTAGATCGCAGAAATCCGCCGAATTGCAGTGTATAGCACGAGAGTCTAAGCTGTCCTGTCCCAAGATAACCAAACGTGATATAACAAACGCAACATGGCTCAGCCTAACGTGCCGAGGCCGTTATTGCTGCCATCCGCATAGCCGAGCAGTATGCTCTAGAGCTCAGTAGAGCGCAGGAATCCACCGAATAGCAGTGTATAGCATTAGAGACAAAGCCGTCCTGTCCCAACCTACCAAACGTAGAATAGCCAAACGTAACGAAGCACAAGCTGTGGTGCTACGACCACAATTACTGGCCTCACGAGAGCTAAGCAGAGTACAGCAGAGCAATGTAGGACGCTGAAATCGATGGAACAGCAGTGCACAACACAAAGGTCGAAACTATGCCAACCAAACCTGACCAAAGCTGTCCCAGCCAAATGTACCAGTACCCTACCTGATTTGCCGCGACAACAATTCCTGGCGTCCACGCGCACAAGCAGTGTTGTAGCTCACAGTCTAGCGCAGAAGTCTGTATAATGGAGGTGTGTAGCACAAAAGTGGGAACTATCCTAACCTAAGGCAAAGCAACATTCCCGTACCAGACGCACTGTAACTCAAGCTGACGTGCCGCGGCCTCAATTGCTGGCCTCTCGAGAGTCGAAAGGAGTGTGGTAGTGCAATGTAGAGTGCAGAAACCAACCAAAGAGCTGTGTATAACGCAAAAGTCAAAGCTATTCTCTCCTAACATGACCAAACGTAACATAACCACACGTAGCCTAGCTCAACGTAACGTGCCGAGACTAGTACTGCTGGCCTCCCCAGCGCCAAGCAGAACATACTGGGTCACAGTAGAGCGACAAAATCCACCGAATAGCGGTGTATAGCAAAAAAGACGAAGCCAACCCAACGAAGCGTAGCCTAACCTATCAAAGGTACTCGTAACCTAATTTAAACTATCGTGCCACGGCCACAATTGCTGGCCTCCCAATAGTCGAGCTCGGTACAGTAGAGATATTTAGGGCGTGCAAATCCGCCAACTAGCTATGTACAGCACACATTCCAAACCTTTCATACCCCAACATATCAAAACGTAGTATAAGCAAACTTAACATAACCTAACCATACTTGCCGAAGCCAATATTGCTGTTCTCCCGAGAGACAATCAGAGTACACTAGAACATGTTATAGCGCAGAAAGCCTCCAAACAGCATTATATAGCGCAAAAGTCAAGGATATCCCAACCTAACCTGACACAACCAAACCTAACCAAACGTAGCCTAACTTTACATTACGTGACGGGACTGCGATTTCTGGCTTCCGCGGAGACAAGCAGAGCATACTAGAGCAAGTTAGAGTGCATAAACCCGCAGAGTAGGGGTGTATATCACAAAAGTCAAAGATACCCTGTGCTGACTTAACCAAATGCAACATTACCATTCATAGTCTATCTCAACCCAACATGCCGAGAACACCATTACTGTCCACCCCGGAGTCGAGCTGATTATGGCAGAGCAACGTAGAGCGCAGAAATCCGCCGATTAGCGGCGTATAGCACAAAAGGGAAAGCTATCCTATCCTAGACTAACCAATCGTAACATTACCAAGCGCAGGCTAACACGACCTGTCGCGCCGTGACCGCTATTGCTAGCATCCACAGAGCGGAGCAGGGTACAGTATAACACAGTAGAGAGCGGAATCCCACCAAATAGCAATGTGTAGCACCAAAGTCAAAGATATACTAACCTAACCGGGCCCAGTCTAACCTCGCCAAACGTAGAATAAATAAACGCTACGAACCGAGACCTATATTGCTGGCCTCCCCAGAGCAGTGCAGGACATATTATATGGCAATAGAGTACAGAAATCCTCCGAATAGCAGTATATAAAGCAAAAGTCATTGTCACCCCAACCAAACGTAACCTATCTTAAGCCAACCAAACGAAACCCAACTCACCGTATCGTGCCACGATCGCTACTGCTGGCTTCCACAGAGACAAGCAGATAATAGTAGAGCAATGCAGTGCACAAGTCTCAACAGAAAAACAGTGTATAGCACAAGACTCAAGGCTACCATGACATCCCCTGCCCTAACGCAGCCAAGACTAGAGCAACATATCTCAACCTGTCGTGCCGAGACCGCCATTGCTGGCCTCCAGAGCAAAGCAGAATATATTAGAACACTGTAGAGCGCAGAAATTCAACGTACAGCAGTGCATAGCACAAAAGTGAAAGCTATCCTATCATATCCAAACGTAACGTAACCAAACGCAACGTAAACCTTCCTAACGAGGCGAGACATCTATTGTTGACCAGGTCAGAGCCGAACAGAACATATTAGAGGAGTCCAGAGCG